>NC_086448.1:847970136-848192636 GCF_028390025.1 Pseudophryne corroboree
GCTCCCTACAAGGCACCGCCCATGTGACTGAATTACACGTCACTGCTCCCTACAAGGCACCGCCCATGTGACTGATTACACGTCACTGCTCCATACAAGGCACCGCCCATGTGACTGATTACACGTCACTGCTCCCTACAAGACACCGCCCATGTGACTGAATTACACGTCACTGCTCCCTACAAGGCACCGCACATGTGACTGAATTACACGTCACTGCTCCCTACAAGGCACCGCCCATGTGACTGATTACACATCACTGCTCCCTACAAGACACCGCCCATGTGACTGAATTACACGTCACTGCTCCCTACAAGACACCGCCCATGTGACTGATTACACATCACTGCTCCCTACAAGACACCGCCCATGTGACTGATTACACGTCACTGCTCCCTACAAGACACCGCCCATGTGACTGATTACACGTCACTGCTCCCTACAAGGCACTGCCCATGTGACTGGATTACACGTCACTGCTCCCTACAAGACACCGCCCATGTGACTGGATTACACGTCACTGCTCCCTACAAGACACCGCCCATGTGACTGATTACACGTCACTGCTCCCTACAAGGCACCGCACATGTGACTGATTACATGTCACTGCTCCCTACAAGGCACCGCACATGTGACTGAATTACACGTCACTGCTCCCTACAAGGCACCGCCCATGTGACTGATTACACGTCACTGCTCCCTACAAGGCACCGCACATGTGACTGATTACACGTCACTGCTCCCTACAAGACACCGCCCATGTGACTGATTACACGTCACTGCTCCCTACAAGACACCGCACATGTGACTGAATTACACGTCACTGCTCCCTACAAGACACCGCCCATGTGACTGATTACACGTCACTGCTCCCTACAAGACACCGCACATGTGACTGATTACACATCACTGCTCCCTACAAGGCACCGCCCATGTGACTGATTACACGTCACTGCTCCCTACAAGACACCGCCCATGTGACTGAATTACACGTCACTGCTCCCTACAAGGCACCGCCCATGTGACTGATTACACGTCACTGCTCCCTACAAGGCACCGCACATGTGACTGATTACACGTCACTGCTCCCTACAAGGCACCGCACATGTGACTGATTACACGTCACTGCTCCCTACAAGACACCGCCCATGTGACTGATTACACGTCACTGCTCCCTACAAGACACCGCACATGTGACTGATTACACGTCACTGCTCCCTACAAGACACCGCCCATGTGACTGATTACACGTCACTGCTCCCTACAAGACACCGCACATGTGACTGATTACACGTCACTGCTCCCTACAAGACACCGCCCATGTGACTGATTACACGTCACTGCTCCCTACAAGGCACCGCCCATGTGACTGATTACACGTCACTGCTCCCTACAAGACACCGCCCATGTGACTGATTACACGTCACTGCTCCCTACAAGACACCGCCCATGTGACTGAATTACACGTCACTGCTCCCTACAAGGCACCGCACATGTGACTGATTACATGTCACTGCTCCCTACAAGGCACCGCACATGTGACTGAATTACACGTCACTGCTCCCTACAAGGCACCGCCCATGTGACTGATTACACGTCACTGCTCCCTACAAGGCACCGCACATGTGACTGATTACACGTCACTGCTCCCTACAAGACACCGCCCATGTGACTGATTACATATCACTGCTCCCTACAAGGCACCGCCCATGTGACTGATTACACGTCACTGCTCCCTACAAGGCACCGCCCATGTGACTGAATTACACGTCACTGCTCCCTACAAGACACCGCCCATGTGACTGATTACACGTCACTGCTCCCTACAAGACACCGCCCATGTGACTGATTACACGTCACTGCTCCCTACAAGACACCGCCCATGTGACTGATTACACGTCACTGCTCCCTACAAGACACCGCCCATGTGACTGATTACACGTCACTGCTCCCTACAAGACACCGCCCATGTGACTGATTACACGTCACTGCTCCCTACAAGGCACCGCCCATGTGACTGATTACACGTCACTGCTCCCTACAAGACACCGCCCATGTGACTGATTACACGTCACTGCTCCCTACAAGACACCGCCCATGTGACTGAATTACACGTCACTGCTCCCTACAAGGCACCGCCCATGTGACTGATTACACGTCACTGCTCCCTACAAGGCACCGCCCATGTGACTGATTACACGTCACTGCTCCCTACAAGGCACCGCCCATGTGACTGAATTACACGTCACTGCTCCCTACAAGACACCGCCCATGTGACTGATTACACGTCACTGCTCCCTACAAGACACCGCACATGTGACTGATTACACGTCACTGCTCCCTACAAGACACCGCCCATGTGACTGATTACACGTCACTGCTCCCTACAAGACACCGCCCATGTGACTGATTACACGTCACTGCTCCCTACAAGACACCGCCCATGTGACTGATTACACGTCACTGCTCCCTACAAGACACCGCCCATGTGACTGATTACACGTCACTGCTCCCTACAAGACACCGCCCATGTGACTGATTACACGTCACTGCTCCCTACAAGGCACCGCCCATGTGACTGATTACACGTCACTGCTCCCTACAAGGCACCGCACATGTGACTGATTACACATCACTGCTCCCTACAAGGCACCGCCCATGTGACTGATTACACGTCACTGCTCCCTACAAGACACCGCCCATGTGACTGATTACACGTCACTGCTCCCTACAAGACACCGCCCATGTGACTGATTACACGTCACTGCTCCCTACAAGACACCGCCCATGTGACTGATTACACGTCACTGCTCCCTACAAGACACCGCCCATGTGACTGATTACACGTCACTGCTCCCTACAAGACACCGCCCATGTGACTGATTACACGTCACTGCTCCCTACAAGACACCGCCCATGTGACTGATTACACGTCACTGCTCCCTACAAGACACCGCCCATGTGACTGATTACACGTCACTGCTCCCTACAAGGCACCGCCCATGTGACTGATTACACGTCACTGCTCCCTACAAGACACCGCACATGTGACTGATTACACGTCACTGCTCCCTACAAGGCACCGCCCATGTGACTGGATTACACGTCACTGCTCCCTACAAGGCACCGCCCATGTGACTGATTACACGTCACTGCTCCCTACAAGGCACCGCCCATGTGACTGATTACACGTCACTGCTCCCTACAAGGCACCGCACATGTGACTGATTACACATCACTGCTCCCTACAAGGCACCGCCCATGTGACTGATTACACGTCACTGCTCCCTACAAGACACCGCCCATGTGACTGATTACACGTCACTGCTCCCTACAAGACACCGCCCATGTGACTGATTACACGTCACTGCTCCCTACAAGGCACCGCCCATGTGACTGATTACACGTCACTGCTCCCTACAAGGCACCGCACATGTGACTGATTACACATCACTGCTCCCTACAAGGCACCGCCCATGTGACTGATTACACGTCACTGCTCCCTACAAGGCACCGCCCATGTGACTGATTACACGTCACTGCTCCCTACAAGGCACCGCACATGTGACTGATTACACGTCACTGCTCCCTACAAGACACCGCCCATGTGACTGATTACACGTCACTGCTCCCTACAAGGCACCGCCCATGTGACTGATTACACGTCACTGCTCCCTACAAGGCACCGCACATGTGACTGATTACACATCACTGCTCCCTACAAGGCACCGCCCATGTGACTGATTACACGTCACTGCTCCCTACAAGGCACCGCCCATGTGACTGATTACATGTCACTGCTCCCTACAAGACACCGCCCATGTGACTGATTACATGTCACTGCTCCCTACAAGGCACCGCCCATGTGACTGATTACACATCACTGCTCCCTACAAGGCACCGCCCATGTGACTGATTACACGTCACTGCTCCCTACAAGGCACCGCCCATGTGACTGATTACACATCACTGCTCCCTACAAGACACCGCCCATGTGACTGGATTACATGTCACTGCTCCCTACAAGACACCGCCCATGTGACTGGATTACATGTCACTGCTCCCTACAAGACACCGCCCATGTGACTGATTACACGTCACTGCTCCCTACAAGACACCGCCCATGTGACTGATTACACGTCACTGCTCCCTACAAGACACCGCCCATGTGACTGATTACACGTCACTGCTCCCTACAAGGCACCGCACATGTGACTGATTACACGTCACTGCTCCCTACAAGACACCGCCCATGTGACTGATTACACGTCACTGCTCCCTACAAGACACCGCCCATGTGACTGATTACACGTCACTGCTCCCTACAAGGCACCGCACATGTGACTGATTACACGTCACTGCTCCCTACAAGACACCGCCCATGTGACTGGAGTGACTACATTTCTCTCAATATTAATGGATTCTTCCCACGAGGACAGACTGAGTGGGCTCTAGCACAGGGAGGGTAGTTGGGGTGTTAGTACTGGAGGGTAGTTAAGGTATTAGTACTGGGGGGGGGTGTTAGTACCGGGGGAGGGGGGGGGTAGATGTAACTGTGTTTAGCACTGTATATTACTGTTGTAGCTGCTACAGTATATGTGTAGTCACAATATGACATTGAAATAAATGTACTTTCTACCAATGCATTATACCCTCATTACTGTTCCAAGTGGAGATGATGCTGATTGTGTGTGTGTGTGTGTGTGTGTGTGTGTGTGTGTGTGTGTGTGTGTGTGTGTGTGTGTGTGTCTGGAGATGAGGCTGATTGTGTGTGTGGCTGATTGTGTGTGTGTGTGTGTGTGTGTGTGTGTGTGTGTGTGTGTGTGTGTGTGTGTGTGTGTCTGATTGTGTGTAGTGTGATAAAGATGCTGTGTAGTGGAAGCACACACTGAGTCTGGACTGTCACGCCTGAGGTCAGAGGCTGATCTGGGGAAGTGTAGGGGCAGTGTAGTTGAACCTGGATGGCTGACCAGAATAACAGAGAATTGTGTAGAATTGTCTTTTATTAATCACGCAGGTAAAGCAATCGCAGCGGCAGATGGTAGCAACCTCGGATATCAGCAATCTGATAACCCCCAATGGAAGCACAGAGTCAGTAATAGTCCTCAGTGCACAGAAGTCAGATAATATGAGGCATCAATATGGCGGCAATCGTGGAAGATGCGTTGCTGGTAGCGTGAGTCTATAGATGCAGACAGCTAACAACTGATATAGAGGTAATGAGCCGATACTGACCAGAGAGAGATGATACTGGTGGTGCAGAGCTGATGGTGAATTACCGATGATGCTGAACCGATGGTGAGACACTGATGATGAGGAATCGATGATGGAACACCGATAGTGGAAGATGCGTTGCTGGTAACGTGAGTCTATAGATGCAGACAGCTAACAACTGATACAGAGGTAATGAGCCGATACTGACCAGAGAGATGATACTGGTGGTGCAAGGCTGATGGTGAAATACCGATGATGCTGAACCGATGGTGAGACACTGATGATGGAACACCGATAGTGGAAGATGCGCTGCTGGTAGCGGGAGTCTATAGATGCAGACAGCTAACAACTGATACAGAGGTAATGAGCCGATACTGACCAGAGAGATGATACTGGTGGTGCAGGGCTGATGGTGAATTACCGATGATGCTGAACCGATGGTGAGACACTGATGATGAGGAATCAATGATGGAACACAGATAGTGGAAGGAATCGATGATGGAACACCGATACTGACCAGAGAGAGATGATACTGGTGGTGCAGGGCTGATTCGATGGTTGTGACCGGACGGTTCCGTACGAAAGCCCCCAATGCTTCAAGTCCTGCCCCCTGTCACAGAATGGACATTTAGATCACACAGTGACCTGGCCAAATAGGGGATTCTCGTTTATCATCAGTAACCGCCTGTTACTGACTCCACCCACTGTGCAGTGTGCGGGTATTAGGCTGCCACCAACAGACTCCTCTTTGCCGTGGCGTCTGGAACCACGGTTCTGCTCTGTATGCGTCGACACGCTGTCTTACCACCCCTGTGTGGTGTTGACGAATCCTCAATCGTCGCTTGCCTAAGCACAGCATGGTAGCAGGCAGAAGGCGGAGCTTGTAGATGTTGGGTACACCCTGGGCAGCCAGAAAACAGAGCTAGGTGTCACCTAGCCCTGCAGGTCACAAGATGAAGCGGTCATCTTGAGGCAGAAGATGTTTATTCGCCCAGTCTTAAAAAAGACTCAGCAATACAGCAAGATGTTTACAGCAGAGTGAAAATGGTATAATACACCTGGAGGCTCACAGGCCTCCTCTTTTTATACAGTAAAACCACAAAGCATCTCAGGGGGTAGTTCCCCCCCTGAGTCCTTTCCATCCAATCAGGATATCTTACAAAATATATAAATAAATAAATAAATTACATTTTAAAAGTATATAAGTGAATGAAGCAATTTCCTCCTTCCTGTCACACACAACATTTGGTGTCATTTAAACTCCAATTCCTACCACCTGGGAGTTTACACTTCGCCATTGATACATTTATCGCATAGCTTCAAAATACGGTTTGTATTTGATTTCTCAAACAAATGTTCCTCATCCTTTTCCTGCATCTACCATTCAGGATTCGTATATCAACTAAACCAGCTACATAAATAAATACAGGTTCCAAACCCATACCAATCCCCATACCACTTTACATATGGAATAAGGAAACCCCCCGTGATTAACGCCTTTGTCTAAGGAACTCACACTCCCAGCCTTTACCTGCCGGGCACTGTCCAACATCAAAAGGTTTTGTCATCCACCAGAGCTGCTAGGAAAGGGCAATTAGCATCCCATTTCCTAGTCACAGAAGATAGGGGATACTTATTCTGTCATATATAGTAAGTGCATTTTTCCCCTTAAAATACAGGTGACAACATCTTAAATATAAATACATTTAAACATGCAATCCTACAACTGTGCACAGAGCGCTACATATGACATGTTAAAACACATCATTAAACATGCATTTACAGAACATGGCGCCAAGCACCAATTCGTCCATTAAAATGGCGCTGGGCAGCTGAGGGTTAACCTCTTCAGCGCCGCAGCCGCCAGTACATATGTGGCTGGAAGATCTCCAGCCACACTGGTGAAACATCAGTAGTGGAGGGAATCGATGATGGCACACCAATGGTGACAGGAATAGATGATGGCACACCAATGGTATCGGGAATGATGCTGGAACATCGATGGAATCAGGCGGCACAGCTGGATGGAAATTGGTGCAGGTCTTTTTAAGTGGATGGATTCACAGGAGCTGGTAACCTGGAACTGCAGTGAAGAGAAAACAACCACAGACAGCAGAGACATCCAACACTGGGTTAGACAAACGTATCACTGACAACCACAAAGTGCTTTTACAGGAAACTTATACCCACTGGGAAGTGGTGATTGCCTGAGCAATCAGCAGACTGTAGAGGATTGGCTGTAGAGACTCGTGATCTGACCAAACATGGCTGCACCCATGTTTGGATATTGGAGGGAAAGTCTGTGTGTAGTGTGATAAAGATGCTGTGGTCTACAGTAAGCCTACAGATGCTTGTGACCTAACGTAATGGTGGTGGCAGTGGAGGCTGCGGGGAGCTAAGAATGACATCCGTCCAGACAGGAGGGAGAGCTGCACAGCTGCAGCACCAGCTGTACCGGGTGACCTCAGGAGCGACTGTGGGGATGCTGTGCAAACAGCGCAGACGTAAGCCGAACCTGGAATGCAAGGACAGTCTGGAGAGACACCTGAGAGGTAAGTACGTGTGTACATCTCTTAGGCTTACGAGTAAATCTGGCGTGGAAAGCCTGGAGCAACTTCGGAGCATGGACATTGGAAACATCTGTCCAAGATCTCTCTTCTGTCCCGTACCCCTTCCAGTCAATTAGATATGGAGATGACCATATCAGAAGTGGGAGTATAGAATCTTGGCCAATTAATACTCAACACCCCATTGAGTTTGGACTTTGGGTGCCTTTGGAAGAGTAGAGTGGAACTGGTTCAAGACCAATGGTTTAAGGCAAGAGATATGAAATGTCCTAGGAATTTTCAAAAACGGAGGTAGTTTAAGTTTATAAACCACAGGATTGATGACTTTTTCAACTTGAAAAGTCCCAATTGTCACAACTGAGGGCCTGAGCTGACGGGAGGCAGCCTCAGTTGTAGGGGCTGAGATGTACCGGAACCTGGGAGGTTGTATCAGACCCCTGGACATGTAAGTAACATGAATAATAACTGCCCGAAGGCGTGACCACGACAACTTGGATAAAAGTCAATGATGTTTATTATGACAACTCCGCAACACTGCAGCAGTAAAAGAAAACGTAAAAGTCAGCAAAGAATAAATACAGTTCCTGGGTACTACAGGATGGCAGGAGCCACAGGGCACTGGTAGTGTGAGATAGTTCTTATGATCTTCTAGATGGAAAGTCCTTACCAGGCCCGACTGTAGCAATGGAGATAACCCAGGATTGTGCCAGCTGGTGTTCCAGGAAAAGCTGGGTTGCTGAAGATAAAACAGCTGCTGTGGATACTGGCTGGGACCAGACTGTTGTTAGCACGGAGTGGATACTGGCTGGAACCAGTTAAATAATAAATGAACTTGGGAGCGATGAAATATGAACTGAAATGTAGAACTTGAGAGCGGAGAAATAATAATACCGGTGGAGAGTGGTAAAGTGTAGAAGGACACCGGCCCTTTAAGGGAAGCTGTATTCTGCTGGAAGCTGAGCTGGAAGCAGGTAATGTTGTAGCTGGAAACAGATGAATCCACAATGGATTGGAGAGTCAGGCTACACCGCAGGTGGAATGCTGGTGCGGGTCTCTATGGTGGAAGTCTTGAGACAGGAGCTGGAACCTGGAAGACAATCACAGGAGAGAGACAAACAGGAACTAGGTTTGACAACCAAAGCACTGACGCCTTCCTTGCTCAGGCACAGTGTATTTATACCTGCAGCAAGGAAGGGATTGGCTAGGCAATTATGCAGATTATCAATACTGAGAACAGATTGGTGGAAATGATCAGCTGACAGAATCCAAGATGGCTGCGCCCATGCAGACACTTGGAGGGAAGTTTGGTTTGTAATCCATGTGGTAATGAAAACAGTAATGGCGGTGCCGGCCACCGGAGACAGGAGGCGCCAGGCTGACAGATGCACATCCAACCACGCGGACACAGCGGAGGCCGCGGCTGACGTAATCGCCACTCAGACACTCTGCATGCAGAAGTTCAGGGACGGCGGCGGAGGCCGCGGGAGACGCCATGCCAGGTGTAATATGGCGTTTACTGTGACAGCGTCCCAGAGTGACAGGAGAGGATACAGGAATGTACACATCAGGATAACAGATGGGATCCGGTCCTGGAGCGCTGAGCCAACCTTAGGAGGCATCTGATGGGTAAGAAATGGCGTCCAGATACCCGGATCGTGACAGCACCCCCCCCTTTAGGAGTGGCCCCAGGACACTTCTTTGGCTTTTGAGGAAACTTGGAATGGAATCTCCGGACCAAGGCAGGAGCATGGACATCAGAAGCATTGGTCCATGAACGTTCCTCGGGACCATAACCCTTCCAGTCAATAAGATATTGTAGTTGACCGTAACGGTGACGTGAGTCCAGGATCTTGGCCACTTCATACTCAACCCCTCGTTGAGTTTGGACTTTCGGAGTTGGAGGAAGTGAGGAATGAAACCGATTCAAGATCAGCGGTTTCAACAGGGAAACATGGAATGTCCTGGGTATTTTTAAGAAGGGAGGCAACTGGAGTCTGTAAGCAACAGGATTGATGACTTGTTCAATCTTGAAAGGACCGATATAGCGAGGTGCAAACTTCATACTGGGAACTCTTAACCTCAAATTCTTCGTGGATAACCATACCCGATCACCCACCTTGAGAGCAGGAACTGCTCGACGCTTCTTATCCGCAAACTTCTTGTACCTGAACGATGCCTTGAGCAGAGCTGATCGTACGCTCTTCCAGATATTGGCAAACTGATGCAAGGTGATATCCACTGCGGGAACAGAAGTTGCTGGAAGCGGTTGGAACTCAGGGACTTTAGGGTGGAATCCAAAGTTAGTGAAGAATGGTGTTGAAGCAGATGAAGAATGATACTGGTTGTTATGACAGAACTCGGCCCAGGGAAGTAATTGAACCCAGTCATCTTGAGAGGAGGACACATAGATGCGGAGGAAGGCCTCCAAGTCCTGATTCACCCTCTCGGTTTGACCATTGGTCTGAGGATGGTAAGCCGTGGAAAACTTTAGCTTGACTTGGAGGACTTGACATAAACTTCGCCAGAATTTGGCTGTGAATTGAACTCCTCGATCTGAGATAATTTCTTCAGGAAGACCGTGGAGTCGGAAGATCTCTTGTATGAATACTTGAGCCAACTTGGAAGCTGACGGAAGACCGGTGAGAGGAATGAAGTGTGCCATCTTGGTGAACCGGTCAACTACCACCCAGATGGTATTGAACTTGTTGCACATGGGTAAGTCTGTAATGAAATCCATCGACAAGTGGGTCCATGGTCGACGGGGAACGGATAGTGGAACCAGTTGCCCCGCAGGCGACTGGCGGGATACTTTATGTTGGGCACACTTTGGGCAAGATGCAATAAACTCCAAGACGTCCTTTTTCAGAGTTGGCCACCAATAGGACCTAGAGATAAACTCCAGGGTTTTTTGGATACCTGTATGTCCGGCAAAACGGGAAGCATGGGCCCAATGCATGAGCTTCTTCCTTAGCATCGGCTTCACAAAACTTTTCCCTGATGGGGGCGTAGAGTCCATCCCTACCGTGGAGAATGCCAACGGATTTATAATAGGATGCTTGTCTGAAGACTCTGACTCATTTTCTTGCTCCCATGAGCGGGAAAGGGCATCGGCCTTGCGATTCTGAGAGCCGGGACAGAACTGGAGTTTAAAGTCGAACCTGGAAAAGAAAAGTGCCCATCTGGCCTGACGAGGGTTGAGACATTGTGCGCCCTTCAGGTATAAAAGGTTCTTGTGGTCTGTAAGTATGGTGATTGAATGAGAAGCTCCCTCCAACAGATACCTCCACTCTTCTAGAGCGAGCTTGATGGCTAGCAACTCCTGGTCGCCAATGGCATAGTTGCGCTCAGCTGGGGAGAACTTCCGGGAGAAGAAACTGCAAGGGTGTAAATGGCCATCTTTAGCCCTCTGAGATAACACCGCTCCTACTCCAACGGAGGAGGCATCCACCTCTAAGATGAAAGGAGAGTCGATGTCAGGCTGTTTCAGAACAGGCGCAGAGATGAACCTTTGTTTTAAAAGATGAAATGCTTGCATGGCTTCTTCAGACCACTTGGACGGGTTAGCACCCTTCTTAGTGAAAGCAGTAATAGGCGCCACAATGGTGGAAAAGTCTCGTATAAACTTTCGGTAATAGTTGGCGAACCCTAAGAACCTCTGGACCCCTTTGAGGGTTAAGGGTACCGGCCAATTTTGGATTGCTTGTAGTTTCTCAGGATCCATCTCTAGTCCGGAACCGGACACAATGTACCCTAGAAACGGAATGGACTTGACTTCAAAGACGCATTTTTCTAATTTGCAATAGAGATGATTGACACGGAGACGGGACAGAACCTCTTTAACCCAAAAACGATGTTCCTCTGAATCGTTGGCAAAAATGAGGATATCGTCTAGATAGACCACGACATGACGGTATAGAATGTCTCTGAAGATCTCATTGACAAAATGCTGGAAGACAGCTGGAGCATTGCTCAATCCGAAGGGCATGACGAGGTACTCATAATGTCCGTCACGGGTGTTAAAGGCGGTCTTCCACTCGTCACCCTCACGGATCCGGATGAGATTGTATGCACCTCGCAAGTCCAGCTTTGTAAAGATGGTAGCTCCGCTAACTCTGTCAAAGAGCTCAGTAATCAGGGGTAAAGGATAACGGTTCTTGATGGTAATGTCGTTCAAACCTCTGTAGTCGATGCACGGCCGCAGACCACCATCTTTCTTTTTTACAAAAAAGAAGCCTGCACCGGCTGGAGAAGAAGAAGGTCGAATGAACCCCTTTGCTAGGTTCTCTTTAATATATTCCTCCATAGAATGCGTCTCAGGCAGAGACAACGGATAAGTTCGGCCTCGAGGTGGAACCTTCCCTGGAACGAGATCAATCGGACAGTCCCATTCTCTATGAGGAGGAAGGATATCAGCAGAAGCTTTACTGAACACATCCGTGAAATCTTGATATGGAGGAGGTGGAACATCAGACGACCTGGGGGAGGAAGAACAGACAGGCAATACTTTAAACAAACATGTCTCAGCACAGGAGGAACCCCATGCCAGGATTTGCGTAGTCGTCCAATCAACTGTAGGATTGTGAAGACGGAGCCATGGAAGGCCCAGGACCACAGGATGTGTGGCTCTTGGAATCACTAAAAAAGAAATAAGTTCGGAATGAAGAACTCTCAGACGAACTGGTAGAGTCCTTAAAGAAATAACTGCATCAAAAATTTTGCTGCCATCCACGGCAGTTAAAGAAATGGACGAAGAAAGTCTCTCGGTGGGTAGGGACCACCGTTTAACATAGGCTTCGGTAATAAAGTTCCCAGCTGCTCCGGAATCAAGGAGGGCAATGACGTTCCGATAACGTTGAGCAACTTGAAGCGAGACTGGGAGATTACAATCTTGAGGAGATGGAGAGGAGATCATTACTCCTAGCCGGCCCTCTCCTTGGCGAGCTAGGATTTGGAGTTTCCCGGACGTTTGGGACAGGCATTAATGGTGTGAGACGGAGCTGCACAATAGAGACAGAGAAACTCGGAGAGACGTCTTCGGCGCTCAGCAGGAGTTAAACGGGAACGGCCAAGTTGCATGGGCTCATCTTTAGATGGTGACAGTTGACGAGGAGGAGGAGCAGAAGATTTTGGAGCAGATGATCTTCCACGCTCAGTTGCTCTCTCTCTGAAACGTAAATCAACTTTCGTGCAGAGTGAGATTAGCTCATCTAACTTAGAAGGTAAGTCTCTGGTAGCTAACTCATCTTTAATACGCTCAGATAAGCCATGCCAGAATGCAGCATACAGGGCCTCGTCGTTCCATGCCAGTTCGGATGCCAGGATCTGGAACTGTATCAGATATTGTCCTACAGTACGTGACCCCTGGCGTAAACGGAGAATCTCGGATGAAGCTGAGGTTACCCGGCCTGGCTCGTCGAAGATGCGCCTGAATGTTGACACGAAGGCAGTGTAGGAAGATAGCAGGGTGTCGGACCTCTCCCATAACGGTGATGCCCAATCAAGGGCTGAGCCACTGAGAAGAGAAATAATGTAGGCAATTTTTGTACGGTCACTGGGAAAATTGCCAGGTTGTAGCTCAAACTGAATCTCACACTGGTTGAGAAATCCCCTGCAGAATCTTGGAGATCCGTCAAATTTTGCTGGCGTTGGAAGATGAAGACGTGGAGCAGAAATGGGTAAGGTGGGTGGGGTTATAGCTGGAGTCACTGTGGTTGACGCACCAGACGCGCCTGATCCACGGAGAGTTGTCTGAATCCCATCCAGCCGAGTAGAGAGATCCTGGAGACAGCGGATGATGTGGCCCTGTGCAGCCTCCTGATGTTCTAGTCGGGCTGCCAGTTCTTGCATCGGCCTGGCCGCTTGATCCTGGTCTCCGGCTGGATTCATTAGGTCAGTGCTTACTGTCACAACTGAGGGCCTGAGCTGACGGGAGGCAGCCTTAGTTGTAGGGGCTGAGATGTACCGGAACCTGGGAGGTTGTATCAGACCCCTGGACATGTAAGTAACATGAATAATAACTGCCCGAAGGCGTGACCACGACAACTTGGATAAAAGTCAATGATGTTTATTATGACAACTCCGCAACACTGCAGCAGTAAAAGAAAACGTAAAAGTCAGCAAAGAATAAATACAGTTCCTGGGTACTACAGGATGGCAGGAGCCACAGGGCACTGGTAGTGTGAGATAGTTCTTATGATCTTCTAGATGGAAAGTCCTTACCAGGCCCGACTGTAGCAATGGAGATAACCCAGGATTGTGCCAGCTGGTGTTCCAGGAAAAGCTGGGTTGCTGAAGATAAAACAGCTGCTGTGGATACTGGCTGGGACCAGACTGTTGTTAGCACGGAGTGGATACTGGCTGGAACCAGTTAAATAATAAATGAACTTGGGAGCGATGAAATATGAACTGAAATGTAGAACTTGAGAGCGGAGAAATAATAATACCGGTGGAGAGTGGTAAAGTGTAGAAAGGACACCGGCCCTTTAAGGGAAGCTGTATTCTGCTGGAAGCTGAGCTGGAAGCAGGTAATGTTGTAGCTGGAAACAGATGAATCCACAATGGATTGGAGAGTCAGGCTACACCGCAGGTGGAATGCTGGTGCGGGTCTCTATGGTGGAAGTCTTGAGACAGGAGCTGGAACCTGGAAGACAATCACAGGAGAGAGACAAACAGGAACTAGGTTTGACAACCAAAGCACTGACGCCTTCCTTGCTCAGGCACAGTGTATTTATACCTGCAGCAAGGAAGGGATTGGCTAGGCAATTATGCAGATTATCAATACTGAGAACAGATTGGTGGAAATGATCAGCTGACAGAATCCAAGATGGCTGCGCCCATGCAGACACTTGGAGGGAAGTTTGGTTTGTAATCCATGTGGTAATGAAAACAGTAATGGCGGCGCCGGCCACCGGAGACAGGAGGCGCCAGGCTGACAGATGCACATCCAACCACGCGGACACAGCGGAGGCCGCGGCTGACGTAATCGCCACTCAGACACTCTGCATGCAGAAGTTCAGGGACGGCGGCGGAGGCCGCGGGAGACGCCATGCCAGGTGTAATATGGCGTTTACTGTGACAGCGTCCCAGAGTGACAGGAGAGGATACAGGAATGTACACATCAGGATAACAGATGGGATCCGGTCCTGGAGCGCTGAGCCAACCTTAGGAGGCATCTGATGGGTAAGAAATGGCGTCCAGATACCCGGATCGTGACACCAATATAGTGAAGAGCGAATTTCATGCTGGGTACCTTAAGCTTTAGGTTCGTTGTGGAGAGCCATACTCAATCCCTTAGCTTGAGAGCAGGAACAGCATTACGTTTTTTGTCAGCAAATATTTTGTATCTGATGGAAGCTTTCAGTAGAGCTGATCGGATATTCCTCGAGTTTTTGTATAATTTTGCAGAGTAAGGTCAACGGCAGGTACACATGTAGCAGGAAACAGATGAAATTCAGGAACTCTGGGATGGAACCCATAGTTGACATGGAAGGGCATGGATGTGGACGAAGAATGGTATTGACTGTTGTGGCAGTAGATGAACCCAGTCATCTTGCGAGGAGACGTAGAAGTGCAGGAATGACCCAAGTCCTGGTTTACCCTCTCAGTTTAGCCATTTGTCTGGGGGTGGTAAGCTGTGGAGAATTTTAGCTTGACTTGGAGGGCTGTACACAGACTATGCCAGAATCTGGCCATGAATTGGACTCCTCTATTGGGGATTATTTTTAAAGGCAGTACATGTAGTCTGAAGATTTCTTGGATGAACACTTGAGCCAGACTGGTGAGAGGAATGAAACGAGCCATCTTGGTGAACTGGTCAACTTCCACCCAGATGGTATTACATTTGTTGGACTGTGGAAGGTCTGTTATAAAGTCCATTGACAAGTGAGTCCAAGGTCGATGGGGTACAGACAGAGGCCTCAGTTGCCCAGCAGGAGACTGGCGATTTACCTTGTGCTCTGCACACTTGAAGCAGGAGGCAATGAACTCTGTGAAGTCTTGTTTCAGGGTCGGCCACTAGTAGGATCTGGAAATAAATTCATAAGTTTTCTAAATACCTGCATGACTGGCGAAGCGAGAACAGTGTGCCCAATGCAGCAGCTTCTTCCGAAGAGCTTTTGCCGGATGGAGGCGTAGAGTCCATTCCCACGGCGGCGAAGGCCACTGGATCAATTACGATATGCTTACCAGTGGTACCGGACTCATTTTCTTGCTCCCAAAAGCGGGAAAGGGCATCAGCCTTACGATTTTGGACCTTGGACAAAACGAGAGCTTGAAGTGAAATTTGGAAAAGAAGAGTGCCCATCTGGCTTGGCAAGGATTGAGACACTGAGCTGACTTTAGATATAGAAGGTTTTTGTGGTTGGTTAGAATGTTAATTATGTTGGTGGTGCCCCCAAGCAGATATCTCCATTCTTCCAGAGCAAGCTTAATAGCTAAAAGTTGTTTATCACCAATGGCGTAATTGTGCTCGGCGGGAGAGAATTTTCGAGAAGAATCCACAAGGATAGAGATGACCATCGGCAGCTCTCTGGGACAATACGGCCCCTACTCCAACAGATGAAGCATCAACTTCCAGGGTGAAGGTCAAGGATGTATCAGGCTGCTTCAGGACAGGTGCAGAGGTAAACTTTTGCTGAGGAGATGGAAGGCTTGAGCGGCTTCTTCTGGCCATATGGAAAGGCGGGCACCTTTCCGGGTGAGAGCCATAATTGGTGCAACAATGGTGGAGAAACCTCGGATAAATTTCCGGTAATAGTTGCCGAAACCCAGGAAGGAACCTGTGAATGCCCTTTTGCAAGGATGGAATTGGCCAATTTTGGAAAGCATGAGGTTTCTCTGGATCCATTCTAAGACCTGAACTAGAAATAATGTATTATAGAAATGGAATTGACTTAACTTCGAAGACACGTTTCTCTAGTTTGCAATAGAAATGGTTGACATGGCGATGGGACAAGACTTCCTTCACCCAGAAAGGATGTTCCTCTAAGTCATTTGCGAAGATGAGGATGTCATCGAGATATACGACAACATGACGATAGAATGTCACGGAAGATTTAGTTTATGAAGTGTTGGAACACAGCTGGAGCGTTACTGAGTCCAAAAGGCATGACGAGATACTCATAATGGCCGTCACGGGTATTAAAGGCTGTTTTCCACTCATCACCCTCTCAGATACGGATGAGATTATATGCACCCCTCAGATCCAACTTTGTGAAGATGGTGGCTCCACTGATATGATGTAAAAAATCTGTAATTAGGGGTAACAGATACCTATTCTTCACCGTAATGTCATTGAGCAGAGGCACAGGATTACCCAGGACTGCAACCGGATAACACTGGGCGATAGGTAAGACGGGTTTCCACTTACGGGACCCATGTACAGTTCAGTCCATTTACCACTGGTCTCGGGAGAGGGCCAGTGACTCACTAGACCACAAGGGCTATAATGTACACTTACGTGGGGACAATTGCAGGCCAGGGGAACCAGTAGTGACATTCAGCAGAGGGGAGGTCAGTGCTTCCCCAGCAGCCCCTCCCCCAGCCCAGGGTGCCATTCCACAGCGGTCTTCCTGCCCCGGGCTGCTCCTCCCTCATCCTCCACAGAGAGACGCTGGGCAGCCATTACCTGAGCTCTGCAGGTCTCCAGGAGCGGTGGGCAGAATCTCCCTGTATACCTCTACCATATAGCAGGTTATACACAGCGCTGCATCCTACCAAGCCTCTTCTACAGAGCTGTGTAATTAATACCAGTGCCCATTGCAGTTACATTGATTATTCTGCATTGTATGTGGCTTATTATGATAGTGCTGCTGCATGTGCATCTCTTCAGCTGTCTGTGTTATTGTTTCCCCTTTTCTTTCAATAATTCTTGAAAACTGGTGTTTTGGGTTGAATTTGCCACAGTGTACTATATATTGTACATTGTGTGCGCACCTTGACCCTCATTCCGTGTTGTTCGCTTGCTAGCAGTTTGTAGCTGTCGTGCAAACGCTATGCCGCCGCCCTCTGGGAGTGTATTTGAGCTTAGCAGAAGTTCGAACTAAAGGATCGCAGAGCGGCTAAAAAAAAAAAAAGGTGCAGTGTCAGAGCAGCTTCAGACCTACTCAGCACTTGCGATCACTTCAGACTGTTCAGTTCCTGTTTAGACATCACGAACATGCCCTGCATTCACCCAGCCATGCCTGCGTTTTCCCAGGCACTCCTGCGTTTGTATCTGACACGCCTGCGTTTTTCCGAACACTCCCTGAAAACGGTCCGTTTACACCCAGAAACGCCTACTTCATGTCAATCACTCTGCGGCAGCCATTGCGACTGAAATGCATCGCTAGACCTTGTGTGAAACTGCATCGACCGTTGTGAAAGTTCGTCGTGCGTGCGCATTGCGCCGCATGCGCAGAAGTGCCGCTTTTTTGCCTGACCGCTGCGCAGCGACCAAAAACAGCTAGCGAACAACTCGGAATGACCACCCTTGTCACATACTATTCCTGTTACACGCTTCACTTTGCCATATTTGTGTGTACACTTTATTTCTGCTATGTCTAACAACACTAAGACCAAGCAAACAGGCGCTCATACTTTGGTAGCACGTAAAACCTATAACATGGAGGTTTTACCTCAGGAATTGTCACAGGATGGTCAGTGCACAACCTGCCTGGTGCAAACCCCCCCCCCCCCCCAGCACTTGTGCAGGACCCCCCACGGACATCTTTCACTACTTAACTGCCAAAAATTGCTGACCATGGCCCTCATTCCGAGTTGTTCGCTCGCAGGCTGCTTTTAGCAGCTTTGCACACGCTAAGCCGCCGCCTACTGGGAGTGAATCTTAGCTTATCAAAATTGCGAACGAAAGATTCGCAATATTGCGAAAAGACTTCTCTGTGCAGTTTCTGAGTAGCTCCACACTTACTCTTCCAGTGCGATCAGTTTAGTGCTCGTCGTTCCTGGTTTGACGTCACAAACACACCCAGCGTTTGCCCAGACACTCCTCCGTTTCTCCAGCCACTCCCGCGTTTTTCCCAGAAACGGCAGCGTTTTTTTGCACACACCCATAAAACGGCCAGTTTCCGCCCAGAAACACCCACTTCCTGTCAATCACACTCCAATCACCAGAACGAAGAAAAAACCTCGTAATGCCGTGAGTAAAATACCTAACTGCATAGCAAATTTACTTGGCGCAGTCGCACTGCGGACATTGCGCATGCGCATTAGCGACTAATCGCTCCGTTGCGAGAAAAAAATACAGAGCGAACAACTCGGAATGACCCCCCATATTGCTACCTCACCAATGGCTCCCCCTATGGGATTACATCAGTAATTACAGTCTGTTCATCAGGCAGCTGTATCCCCACCTGTCTCTCCCACATGGTTGGACTCGTTCTCTACCTGTAACCAGAACTTGGCTGCTTCCTCTGCGGCATTTCATAACATGGTGAAGGGTCAGGGTACATTGCCTACACCCTCTACATCTAAGCGTACTGTGCCTTCCTCACAGTCTACACTCCTCTCTGATTCAGTCATCAGTTACTGCTGATCATGCTGAGATTTCAGATGCTGAATCCCCCTCAGGGGATGAGGAATCCCCTCCTAAATTTCATGTGGCTGCATTAATTAATAATTAGGAGGGTGGAGGATGCGGAACCAGCCTCTGCACTTAACATCCTCTGGCAGAAAGTGGTGTTAACTGAGTTTCCACACTCGGAACACTTCTCTGAAGCTATGAACGAGGCATGGAAAACTTCTAAGAAATTTACAGTTCCTAAAAACTCAGCTCCTTTTACCCGCTGCATTCTCCCAGCTCATTGCTAATAGACTACTGAGTAGCTGGCCTGCATTCTCCCAGTACTCTGCTATCCTGCATAGCTGGCCTGCATTCTCCCAGCTCATCGCTAATAGACTACTGAGTAGCTGGCCTGCATTCTCCCAGTACTCTGCTATCCTGCATAGCTGGCCTGCATTCTCCCAGCTCATCGCTAATGGTCTACTGAGTAGCTGGCCTGCATTCTCCCAGTACTCTGCTATCCTGCATAGCTGGCCTGCATTCTCCCAGCTCATCGCTAATAGACTACTGAGTAGCTGGCCTGCATTCTCCCAGTACTCTGCTATCCTGCATAGCTTGCCTGCATTCTCCCAGCTCATCGCTAATGGTCTACTGAGTAGCTGGCCTGCATTCTCCCAGTACTCTGCTATCCAGCATAGCTGGCCTGCATTCTCCCAGCTCATCGCTAATGGTCTACTGAGTAGCTGGCCTGCATTCTCCCAGTACTCTGCTATCCAGCATAGCTGGCCTGCATTCTCCCAGCTCATTGCTAATAGACTACTGAGTAGCTGGCCTGCATTCTCCCAGTACTCTGCTATCCTGCATAGCTGACCTGCATTCTCCCAGTACTCGGCTATCCTGCATTACTGGCCTACATTGTCCCAGCTCATCACTAATGGCTACTCAAGGTAACTCTAAGTAACAGAGTAGCTGGCCTGCATTCTCCCAGCAATCTGGTATCCTGCATTTTCCCAGCTACTTGCTTTCATTCCTGGTCTCTACCTATGGATCCTTTTATTGTGCATCTATAAATCTTTATATATTTTGCCTCCGTATAACGTAATTTCATGTTCCTCCTGCATACGCACACACAGGGAGGCCTAGTTGTCACGAAACTCATGTGACACATTTAATTCAAAGTTCCATACTTCCTATTCCGACTGCATCCTCTCTTAAGTAACTGCCGGATAGACAACTGGATACATGTCTCAATCTTTGTACTTCCTTACAGGAGCGACGGCCGTGCCAGCTATGGCTACAGCCTGGGTGGCTAAGGCCATCAAGACTTGGGCCAACATACGGGCTAACTCCTGTTGGACAGGAACTGGACAAGATTGTAGAGAAATTTGCAACCTCTAAGACAGCTTGCCTGCCTTCAGAATCCACAGTGCGAACTCAGACTTTGTCCTTTCGGTCCTTTTATTCGCTGGGCAAGGCCAAAGGTCAGATCTTTACACGAGTGTCTTGCACCGTCAATACTTTCAAACCCAAAAACAAACAGGCTTGGGCTGCCAGTTGTCCAACTGCCAAAGCAGATAACAACCCCTAAGCCTGACGGTGTGTGCCTCCCATTGGGGGAACCCAGGGAGGGAGGCCTACTTCTTCAGTTCGCCCACACATGGCATCAAGTCACTACTGATGCCTGGGTCCTAGAAGTGGTCTCATGGGAACAGTCTTTCTATCCTGAAGTGTCCTCCCAGACAATACTTCCCTACTACTCCATCAACAGACCCCAGCAAAGCACAGGTGATGAAAGGTGTCATACGCTCCTTTCTACATTCAGGGGTCATTTTCCCTATTCCGTAGCCTCAACAGGGTTTGGTTCAGAAGCCAACTGGGTCATACTGTCCCATCTGAAATTGCTGAACAAGTACCTCAAGGTCCCCAGGGTGCCTATAGCACTCTGTCATCAATGATACCTTCGCTTTGCTGTTTTACAATGGCATTTCCAATTGCTGGCCCTTCCCTTTGAACTGTCTACAGCTCCCAGGGTGTTCGCCAAGCTCATGGCAGTGAGGTCAGTCCATCTCTGGTGACAAGGAATTTGGATACTGCCTTACTTAGACAACCTTCTTCTTCTGGCAAAGGTTGGTCTCCAATGGTGCTGGAATGTCACCTACAGCTGACTATGTCCTTTTAGAACCATGGATGTCTAATCAACTGGGCCAAGTCTTCGCTCATCCCATCTCAGAGGATGCTGCACCCAGGAGCACTGTTGGATGCCAGCGTACAACGTATTTTCCTTCCTCAGGACAAGATTGCAACGTTGCAGTTGCGAATCAGCAACCTACTTCAAAGTCCACGAGTCATTCAGCGATGCAGACACTATGCTCCCTGGTCTCAGTTTTCGACATGGTGGAATATGCCCGAATTTCACTCCAGGCCTCTTCAGCGCCTGATACTCACTGAGTGGATGGGGGTACCAACACAGAGCAAACCCCAGACCATGATTCTGCCCTGGTCTCTTAGGACATCTCTCTCATGGTGGCTACACATGGCCAATTTGGACAAGGGGGGTAATTCAGACCTGATCGCTGTTCAGTGCGCACACACACGCAATCAGTGTTGGTAAGAGTGCAATCAGACAGAAAATAACGCCTACCACGTATGAGTGCACAGAAGAGGTGTTTACTATTTTGCTTCGCACAGGAGTGATGCGTTCAGAACGGTCAGTTACCGCCCAGAAACACCCTCTTCCTGTCAATCACTCTGCGGCCAGCAGTGCGACTGAAAAGCGTAGCTAGACCTTGTGTGAAACTGCATCAGCTTTTGTGAAAGTACGACGCGCGTGCGCACTGCGCCCCATACACATGTGCAGAAGTGCCGATTTTTTGCCTGATTGCTGCGCTGCGAACAACTCGGAATGACCCCCCCGGTCCAAAAACACGGTATGCCCAGCAAGCCCAGTCTCCCCCATCTTTTGTGCCAAGATCCCAGTATACGCAGCAATCCCAGTCTCCCACCACTTTTGGGGATACCAGCATACGCAGCAATCCCAGTCTTCCACCACTTTTGGAGATACCAGCATACGCAGCAATCCCAGTCTCCCACCACTTTTGGAGATAGCATACGCAGCAATCCCAGTCTCCCACCACTTTTGGAGATACCAGTATACGCAGCAATCCCAGTCTCCCACCACTTTTGGAGATACCAGCATACGCAGCAATCCCAGTCTCCCACCACTTTTGGGGATACCAGCATACGCAGCAATCCCAGTCTCCCACCACTTTTGGAGATACCAGCATACACAGCAATCCCAGTCTCCCACCACTTTTGGAGATACCAGCATACGCAGCAATCCCAGTCTCCCACCACTTTTGGGGATACCAGCATACGCAGCAATCCCAGTCTCCCACCACTTTTGGAGATACCAGCATACGCAGCAATCCCAGTCTCCCACCACTTTTGGAGATACCAGCATATGCAGCAATCCCAGTCTCCCACCACTTTTGGAGATACCAGCATACGCAGCAATCCCAGTCTCCCACCACTTTTGGAGATACCAGCATACGCAGCAATCCCAGTCTCCCACCACTTTTGGAGATACCAGCATACGCAGCAATCCCAGTCTCCCACCACTTTTGGGGATACCAGCATACGCAGCAATCCCAGTCTCCCACCACTTTTGGAGATACCAGTATACGCAGCAATCCCAGTCTCCCACCACTTTTGGAGATACCAGCATACGCAGCAATCCCAGTCTCCCACCACTTTTGGAGATACCAGCATACGCAGCAATCCCAGTCTCCCACCACTTTTGGAGATACCAGCATACGCAGCAATCCCAGTCTCCCACCACTTTTGGAGATACCAGCATACGCAGCAATCCCAGTCTCCCACCACTTTTGGAGATACCAGTATATGCAGCAATCCCAGTCTCCCACCACTTTTGGAGATAACAGCATACGCAGCAATCCCAGTCTCCCACCACTTTTATAGATACCAGCATACACAGCAATCCCAGTCTCCCACCACTTTTATAGATACCAGCATACACAGCAATCCCAGTCTCCCACCACTTTTGGAGATACCAGTATACGCAGCAATCCCAGTCTCCCACCACTTTTATAGATACCAGCATACACAGCAATCCCAGTCTCCCACCACTTTTGGAGATACCAGCATACGCAGCAATCCCAGTCTCCCACCACTTTTGGAGATACCAGCATACGCAGCAATCCCAGTCTCCCACCACTTTTGGAGATACCAGTATACGCAGCAATCCCAGTCTCCCACCACTTTTGGAGATACCAGTATACGCAGCAATCCCAGTCTCCCACCACTTTTGGGGATACCAGCATACGCAGCAATCCCAGTCTCCCACCACTTTTGGAGATACCAGTATACGCAGCAATCCCAGTCTCCCACCACTTTTGGAGATACCAGTATACGCAGCAATCCCAGTATCCCACCACTTTTGGGGATACCAGCATACGCAGCAATCCCAGTCTCCCACCACTTTTGGAGATACCAGTATACGCAGCAATCCCAGTGTCCCACCACTTTTATAGATACCAGCATACGCAGCAATTCCAGTCTCCCACCACTTTTATAGATACCAGCATACACAGCAATCCCAGTCTCCCACCACTTTTGGAGATACCAGTATACGCAGCAATCCCAGTCTCCCACCACTTTTGGAGATACCAGCATACGCAGCAATCCCAGTCTCCCACCACTTTTGGAGATACCAGCATACGCAGCAATCCCAGTCTCCCACCACTTTTATAGATACCAGCATACACAGCAATCCCAGTCTCCCACCACTTTTGGAGATACCAGTATACGCAGCAATCCCAGTCTCCCACCACTTTTATAGATACCAGCATACACAGCAATCCCAGTCTCCCACCACTTTTGGAGATACCAGCATACGCAGCAATCCCAGTCTCCCACCACTTTTGGAGATACCAGTATACGCAGCAATCCCAGTCTCCCACCACTTTTGGAGATACCAGTATACGCAGCAATCCCAGTCTCCCACCACTTTTGGAGATACCAGTATACGCAGCAATCCCAGTGTCCCACCACTTTTATAGATACCAGCATACGCAGCAATCCCAGTCTCCCACCACTTTTGGGGATACCAGTATACGCAGCAATCCCAGTCTCCCACCACTTTTGGGGATACCAGCATACGCAGCAATCCCAGTCTCCCACCACTTTTGGGGATACCAGTATACGCAGCAATCCCAGTCTCCCACCACTTTTGGGGATACCAGCATACGCAGCAATCCCAGTCTCCCACCACTTTTGGAGATACCAGCATACGCAGCAATCCCAGTCTCCCACCACTTTTGGGGATACCAGTATACGCAGCAATCCCAGTCTCCCACCACTTTTATAGCTACCAGCATACGCAGCAATCCCAGTCTCCCACCACTTTTGGGGATACCAGTATACTCAGCAATCCCAGTCTCCCACCACTTTTATAGATACCAGCATACGCAGCAATCCCAGTCTCCCACCACTTTTGGAGATACCAGCATACGCAGCAATCCCAGTCTCCCACCACTTTTGGAGATACCAGTATACGCAGCAATCCCAGTGTCCCACCACTTTTATAGATACCAGCATACGCAGCAATCCCAGTCTCCCACCACTTTTGGAGATACCAGCATACACAGCAATCCCAGTGTCCCACCACTTTTGGAGATACCAGTATACGCAGCAATCCCAGTCTCCCACCACTTTTGAAGATACCAGCATACACAGCAATCCCAGTCTCCCACTACTTTTGGAGTTACCAGTATACGCAGCAATCCCAGTGTCCCACCACTTTTATAGATACCAGCATACGCAGCAATCCCAGTCTCCCACCACTTTTATAGATACCAGCATACGCAGCAATCCCAGTCTCCCACCACTTTTGGAGATACCAGCATACACAGCAATCCCAGTCTCCCACCACTTTTGGAGATACCAGCGTACGCAGCAATTCCAGTCTCCCACCACTTTTGGAGATACCAGCGTACACAGCAATCCCAGTCTCCCACCACTTTTGGAGATACCACCATACGCAGCAATCCCAGTCTCCCACCACTTTTGGAGATACCAGCATACGCAGCAATCCCAGTCTCCCACCACTTTTGGAAATACCAGCATACGCAGCAATCCCAGTCTCCCACCACTTTTGGAGATACCAGCATACGCAGCAATCCCAGTCTCCCACCACTTTTGGAGCTACCAGCATACTCAGCAATCCCAGTCTCCCACCACTTTTATAGATACCAGCATACTCAGCAATCCCAGTCTCCCACCACTTTTGGGGATACCAGCATACGCAGCAATCCCAGTCTCCAACCACTTTTGGAGATTCCAGCATACGCAGCAATCCCAGTCTCCCACCACTTTTGGGGATACCAGCATACGCAGCAATCCCAGTCTCCCACCACTTTTGGAGATACCAGTATACGCAGCAATCCCAGTCTCCCACCACTTTTGGGGATACCAGCATATGCAGCAATCCCAGTCTCCCACCACTTTTGGAGATACCAGCATACGCAGCAATCCCAGTCTCCCACCACTTTTGGGGATACCAGCATACGCAGCAATCCCAGTCTCCCACCACTTTTGGAGATACCAGCATACGCAGCAATCCCAGTCTCCCACCACTTTTGGGGATACCAACATACGCAGCAATCCCAGTCTCCCACCACTAATGGAGATACTAGCATACACAGCAATCCCAGTCTCCCACCACTTTTGGGGATACCAGTATACGCAGCAATCCCAGTCTCCCACCACTTTTGGAGATACCAGCATATGCAGCAATCCCAGTGTCCCACCACTTTTATAGATACCAGCATACGCAGCAATCTCAGTCTCCCACCACTTTTGGAGATACCAGTATACACAGCAATCCCAGTCTCCCACCACTTTTGGAGATACCAGTATACGCAGCAATCCCAGTCTCCCACCACTTTTGGAGATACCAGTATACGCAGCAATCCCAGTGTCCCACCACTTTTATAGATACCAACATACGCAGCAATCCCAGTCTCCCACCACTTTTGGAGATACCAGCATACACAGCAATCCCAGTCTCCCACCACTTTTGGGGATACCAGTATACGCAGCAATCCCAGTGTCCCACCACTTTTATAGATACCAGCATACGCAGCAATCCCAGTCTCCCACCACTTTTATAGATACCAGCATACGCAGCAATCCCAGTCTCCCACCACTTTTGGAGATACCAGCATACACAGCAATCCCAGTCTCCCACCACTTTTGGAGATACCAGTATACGCAGCAATCCCAGTGTCCCACCACTTTTATAGATACCAGCATACGCAGCAATTCCAGTCTCCCACCACTTTTATAGATACCAGCATACACAGCAATCCCAGTCTCCCACCACTTTTGGAGATACCAGTATACGCAGCAATCCCAGTCTCCCACCACTTTTGGAGATACCAGCATACGCAGCAATCCCAGTCTCCCACCACTTTTGGAGATACCAGCATACGCAGCAATCCCAGTCTCCCACCACTTTTATAGATACCAGCATACACAGCAATCCCAGTCTCCCACCACTTTTGGAGATACCAGTATACGCAGCAATCCCAGTCTCCCACCACTTTTATAGATACCAGCATACACAGCAATCCCAGTCTCCCACCACTTTTGGAGATACCAGCATACGCAGCAATCCCAGTCTCCCACCACTTTTGGAGATACCAGTATACGCAGCAATCCCAGTCTCCCACCACTTTTGGAGATACCAGTATACGCAGCAATCCCAGTCTCCCACCACTTTTGGAGATACCAGTATACGCAGCAATCCCAGTGTCCCACCACTTTTATAGATACCAGCATACGCAGCAATCCCAGTCTCCCACCACTTTTGGGGATACCAGTATACGCAGCAATCCCAGTCTCCCACCACTTTTGGGGATACCAGCATACGCAGCAATCCCAGTCTCCCACCACTTTTGGGGATACCAGTATACGCAGCAATCCCAGTCTCCCACCACTTTTGGGGATACCAGCATACGCAGCAATCCCAGTCTCCCACCACTTTTGGAGATACCAGCATACGCAGCAATCCCAGTCTCCCACCACTTTTGGGGATACCAGTATACGCAGCAATCCCAGTCTCCCACCACTTTTATAGCTACCAGCATACGCAGCAATCCCAGTCTCCCACCACTTTTGGGGATACCAGTATACTCAGCAATCCCAGTCTCCCACCACTTTTATAGATACCAGCATACGCAGCAATCCCAGTCTCCCACCACTTTTGGAGATACCAGCATACGCAGCAATCCCAGTCTCCCACCACTTTTGGAGATACCAGTATACGCAGCAATCCCAGTGTCCCACCACTTTTATAGATACCAGCATACGCAGCAATCCCAGTCTCCCACCACTTTTGGAGATACCAGCATACACAGCAATCCCAGTGTCCCACCACTTTTGGAGATACCAGTATACGCAGCAATCCCAGTCTCCCACCACTTTTGGAGATACCAGCATACACAGCAATCCCAGTCTCCCACTACTTTTGGAGTTACCAGTATACGCAGCAATCCCAGTGTCCCACCACTTTTATAGATACCAGCATACGCAGCAATCCCAGTCTCCCACCACTTTTATAGATACCAGCATACGCAGCAATCCCAGTCTCCCACCACTTTTGGAGATACCAGCATACACAGCAATCCCAGTCTCCCACCACTTTTGGAGATACCAGCATACGCAGCAATTCCAGTCTCCCACCACTTTTGGAGATACCAGCGTACACAGCAATCCCAGTCTCCCACCACTTTTGGAGATACCACCATACGCAGCAATCCCAGTCTCCCACCACTTTTGGAGATACCAGCATACGCAGCAATCCCAGTCTCCCACCACTTTTGGAAATACCAGCATACGCAGCAATCCCAGTCTCCCACCACTTTTGGAGATACCAGCATACGCAGCAATCCCAGTCTCCCACCACTTTTGGAGCTACCAGCATACTCAGCAATCCCAGTCTCCCACCACTTTTATAGATACCAGCATACTCAGCAATCCCAGTCTCCCACCACTTTTGGGGATACCAGCATACGCAGCAATCCCAGTCTCCAACCACTTTTGGAGATTCCAGCATACGCAGCAATCCCAGTCTCCCACCACTTTTGGGGATACCAGCATACGCAGCAATCCCAGTCTCCCACCACTTTTGGAGATACCAGTATACGCAGCAATCCCAGTCTCCCACCACTTTTGGGGATACCAGCATATGCAGCAATCCCAGTCTCCCACCACTTTTGGAGATACCAGCATACGCAGCAATCCCAGTCTCCCACCACTTTTGGGGATACCAGCATACGCAGCAATCCCAGTCTCCCACCACTTTTGGAGATACCAGCATACGCAGCAATCCCAGTCTCCCACCACTTTTGGGGATACCAACATACGCAGCAATCCCAGTCTCCCACCACTAATGGAGATACTAGCATACACAGCAATCCCAGTCTCCCACCACTTTTGGGGATACCAGTATACGCAGCAATCCCAGTCTCCCACCACTTTTGGAGATACCAGCATATGCAGCAATCCCAGTGTCCCACCACTTTTATAGATACCAGCATACGCAGCAATCTCAGTCTCCCACCACTTTTGGAGATACCAGTATACACAGCAATCCCAGTCTCCCACCACTTTTGGAGATACCAGTATACGCAGCAATCCCAGTCTCCCACCACTTTTGGAGATACCAGTATACGCAGCAATCCCAGTGTCCCACCACTTTTATAGATACCAACATACGCAGCAATCCCAGTCTCCCACCACTTTTGGAGATACCAGCATACACAGCAATCCCAGTCTCCCACCACTTTTGGGGATACCAGTATACGCAGCAATCCCAGTGTCCCACCACTTTTATAGATACCAGCATACGCAGCAATCCCAGTCTCCCACCACTTTTATAGATACCAGCATACGCAGCAATCCCAGTCTCCCACCACTTTTGGAGATACCAGCATACACAGCAATCCCAGTCTCCCACCACTTTTGGAGATACCAGCATACGCAGCAATCCCAGTCTCCCACCACTTTTGGAGATACCAGCATACACAGCAATCCCAGTCTCCCACCACTTTTGGAGATACCAGCATACGCAGCAATCCCAGTCTCCCACCACTTTTGAAGCTACCAGCATACTCAGCAATCCCAGTCTCCCACCACTTTTGGGGATACCAGCATACGCAGCAATCCCAGTCTCCCACCACTTTTGGAGATACCAGCATACGCAGCAATCCCAGTCTCCCACCACTTTTGGAGCTACCAGCATACTCAGCAATCCCAGTCTCCCACCACTTTTGGGGATACCAGCATACGCAGCAATCCCAGTCTCCCACCACTTTTGGAGATACCAGCATACGCAGCAATCCCAGTCTCTCACCACTTTTGGGGATACCAGCATACGCAGCAATCCCAGTCTCCCACCACTTTTGGAGATACCAGTATACGCAGCAATCCCAGTCTCCCACCACTTTTGGAGATACCAGCATACGCAGCAATCCCAGTCTCTCACCACTTTTGGGGATACCAGCATACGCAGCAATCCCAGTCTCCCACCACTTTTGGAGATACCAGCATACGCAGCAATCCCAGTCTCCCACCACTTTTGGAGATACCAGCATACGCAGCAATCCCAGTCTCCCACCACTTTTGGGGATACCAGCATACGCAGTAATCCCAGTCTCCCACCACTTTTGGGGATACCAGCATACGCAGCAATCCCAGTCTCCCACCACTTTTGGAGATACCAGTATACGCAGCAATCCCAGTCTCCCACCACTTTTGGAGATACCAGCATACGCAGCAATCCCAGTCTCCCACCACTTTTGGAGATACCAGCATACGCAGCAATCCCAGTCTCCCACCACTTTTGGGGATACCAGCATACGCAGCAATCCCAGTCTCCCACCACTTTTGGAGATACCAGCATACGCAGCAATCCCAGTCTCCCACCACTTTTGGGGATACCAGCATACGCAGCAATCCCAGTCTCCCACCACTTTTGGAGATACCAGCATACGCAGCAATCCCAGTCTCCCACCACTTTTGGGGATACCAGCATACGCAGCAATCCCAGTCTCCCACCACTTTTGGGGATACCAGCATACGCAGCAATCCCAGTCTCCCACCACTTTTGGAGCTACCAGCATACTCAGCAATCCCAGTCTCCCACCACTTTTGGAGATACCAGCATACGCAGCAATCCCAGTCTCCCACCACTTTTGGGGATACCAGCATACGCAGCAATCCCAGTCTCCCACCACTTTTGGAGATACCAGCATACGCAGCAATCCCAGTCTCCCACCACTTTTGGAGATACCAGCATACGCAGCAATCCCAGTCTCCCACCACTTTTGGGGATACCAGCATACGCAGCAATCCCAGTCTCCCACCACTTTTGGGGATACCAGCATACGCAGCAATCCCAGTCTCCCACCACTTTTGGGGATACCAGCATACTCAGCAATCCCAGTCTCCCACCACTTTTGGAGATACCAGCATACGCAGCAATCCCAGTCTCCCACCACTTTTGGGGATACCAGTATACACCGCAATCCCAGTCTCCCACCACTTTTGGAGATACCAGCATACGCAGCAATCCCAGTCTCCCAACACTTTTGGGGATACCAGTATACGCAGCAATCCCAGTCTCCCACCACTTTTGGAGATACCAGCATACGCAGCAATCCCAGTCTCCCACCACTTTTGGGGATACCAGTATACACAGCAATCCCAGTCTCCCACCACTTTTGGAGATACCAGCATACGCAGCAATCCCAGTCTCCCAACACTTTTGGGGATACCAGCATACGCAGCAATCCCAGTCTCCCACCACTTTTGGGGATACCAGTATACGCAGCAATCCCAGTCTCCCACCACTTTTGGAGATACCAGCATACGCAGCAATCCCAGTCTCCCACCACTTTTGGAGATACCAGCATACGCAGCAATCCCAGTCTCCCACCACTTTTGGAGATACCAGCATACGCAGCAATCCCAGTCTCTCACCACTTTTGGGGATACCAGCATACGCAGCAATCCCAGTCTCCCACCACTTTTGGAGATACCACTATACGCAGCAATCCCAGTGTCCCACCACTTTTATAGATACCAGCATACGCAGCAATCCCAGTCTCCCACCACTTTTGGGGATACCAGTATACGCAGCAATCCCAGTCTCCTACCACTTTTGGGGATACCAGCATACGCAGCAATCCCAGTCTCCTACCACTTTTGGGGATACCAGCATACGCAGCAATCCCAGTCTCCCACCACTTTTGGGGATACCAGCATACGCAGCAATCCCAGTCTCCCACCACTTTTGGGGATACCAGTATACGCAGCAATCCCAGTCTCCCACCACTTTTGGGGATACCAGAATACGCAGCAATCCCAGTCTCCCACCACTTTTGGAGATACCAGCATACGCAGCAATCCCAGTCTCCCACCACTTTTGGGGATACCAGTATACGCAGCAATCCCAGTCTCCCACCACTTTTATAGATACCAGCATATGCAGCAATCCCAGTCTCCCACCACTTTTGGGGATACCAGCATACGCAGCAATCCCAGTCTACCACCACTTTTATAGATACCAGCATACGCAGCAATCCCAGTCTCCCACCACTTTTGGAGATACCAGCATACGCAGCAATCCCAGTCTCCCACCACTTTTATAGATACCAGCATACGCAGCAATCCCAGTCTCCCACCACTTTTGGAGATACCAGCATACGCAGCAATCCCAGTCTCCCACCACTTTTGGAGATACCAGTATACGCAGCAATCCCAGTGTCCCACCACTTTTATAGATACCAGCATACGCAGCAATCCCAGTCTCCCACCACTTTTGGAGATACCAGCATACGCAGCAATCCCAGTCTCCCACCACTTTTGGAGATACCAGTATACGCAGCAATCCCAGTGTCCCACCACTTTTATAGATACCAGCATACGCAGCAATCCCAGTCTCCCACCACTTTTGGGGATACCAGTATACGCAGCAATCCCAGTCTCCCACCACTTTTGGAGATACCAGCATATGCAGCAATCCCAGTGTCCCACCACTTTTATAGATACCAGCATACGCAGCAATCTCAGTCTCCCACCACTTTTGGAGATACCAGTATACGCAGCAATCCCAGTGTCCCACCACTTTTATAGATACCAGCATACGCAGCAATCCCAGTCTCCCACCACTTTTGGAGATACCAGCATACACAGCAATCCCAGTTTCCCACCACTTTTGGAGATACCAGTATACGCAGCAATCCCAGTGTCCCACCACTTTTATAGATACCAGCATACGCAGCAATCCCAGTCTCCCACCACTTTTATAGATACCAGCATACGCAGCAATCCCAGTCTCCCACCACTTTTGGAGATACCAGCATACACAGCAATCCCAGTCTCCCACCACTTTTGGAGATACCAGCATACGCAGCAATCCCAGTCTCCCACCACTTTTGGAGATACCAGCATACACAGCAATCCCAGTCTCCCACCACTTTTGGAGATACCAGCATACGCAGCAATCCCAGTCTCCCACCACTTTTGAAGCTACCAGCATACTCAGCAATCCCAGTCTCCCACCACTTTTGGGGATACCAGCATACGCAGCAATCCCAGTCTCCCACCACTTTTGGAGATACCAGCATACGCAGCAATCCCAGTCTCCCACCACTTTTGGAGATACCAGCATACGCAGCAATCCCAGTCTCCCACCACTTTTGGAGATACCAGCATACGCAGCAATCCCAGTCTCCCACCACTTTTGGAGCTACCAGCACACGCAGCAATCCCAGTCTCCCACCACTTTTGGAGATACCAGCATACGCAGCAATCCCAGTCTCCCACCACTTTTGGAGCTACCAGCATACTCAGCAATCCCAGTCTCCCACCACTTTTGGGGATACCAGTATACGCAGCAATCCCAGTCTCCCACCACTTTTGGAGATACCAGCATACGCAGCAATCCCAGTCTCCCACCACTTTTGGAGATACCAGCATACGCAGCAATCCCAGTCTCCCACCACTTTTGGAGATACCAGCATACGCAGCAATCCCAGTCTCTCACCACTTTTGGGGATACCAGTATACGCAGCAATCCCAGTCTCCCACCACTTTTGGGGATACCAGCATACGCAGCAATCCCAGTCTCCCACCACTTTTGGAGATACACTATACGCAGCAATCCCAGTGTCCCACCACTTTTATAGATACCAGCATACGCAGCAATCCCAGTCTCCCACCACTTTTGGGGATACCAGTATACGCAGCAATCCCAGTCTCCCCCCACTTTTGGGGATACCAGCATACGCAGCAATCCCAGTCTCCCACCACTTTTGGAGATACCAGCATACGCAGCAATCCCAGTCTCCCACCACTTTTGGGGATACCAGTATACGCAGCAATCCCAGTCTCCCACCACTTTTGGAGATACCAGCATACGCAGCAATCCCAGTCTCCCACCACTTTTGGAGATACCAGCATACGCAGCAATCCCAGTCTCCCACCACTTTTGGAGATACCAGCATACGCAGCAATCCCAGTCTCCCACCACTTTTGGGGATACCAGTATACGCAGCAATCCCAGTCTCCCACCACTTTTATAGATACCAGCATACGCAGCAATCCCAGTCTCCCACCACTTTTGGGGATACCAGCATACGCAGCAATCCCAGTCTACCACCACTTTTATAGATACCAGCATACGCAGCAATCCCAGTCTCCCACCACTTTTGGAGATACCAGCATACGCAGCAATCCCAGTCTACCACCACTTTTATAGATACCAGCATACGCAGCAATCCCAGTCTCCCACCACTTTTGGAGATACCAGCATACGCAGCAATCCCAGTCTCCCACCACTTTTGGAGATACCAGTATACGCAGCAATCCCAGTCTCCCACCACTTTTGGAGATACCAGTATACGCAGCAATCCCAGTGTCCCACCACTTTTATAGATACCAGCATACGCAGCAATCCCAGTCTCCCACCACTTTTGGAGATACCAGCATACTCAGCAATCCCAGTCTCCCACCACTTTTGGAGATACCAGTATACGCAGCAATCCCAGTGTCCCACCACTTTTATAGATACCAGCATACGCAGCAATCCCAGTCTCCCACCACTTTTATAGATACCAGCATACGCAGCAATCCCAGTCTCCCACCACTTTTGGAGATACCAGCATACACAGCAATCCCAGTCTCCCACCACTTTTGGAGATACCAGCATACGCAGCAATCCCAGTCTCCCACCACTTTTGGAGATACCAGTATACGCAGCAATCCCAGTCTCCCACCACTTTTGGGGATACCAACATACGCAGCAATCCCAGTCTCCCACCACTATTGGAGATACTAGCATACACAGCAATCCCAGTCTCCCACCACTTTTGGGGATACCAGTATACGCAGCAATCCCAGTCTCCCACCACTTTTGGAGATACCAGCATATGCAGCAATCCCAGTGTCCCACCACTTTTATAGATACCAGCATACGCAGCAATCTCAGTCTCCCACCACTTTTGGAGATACCAGTATACGCAGCAATCCCAGTCTCCCACCACTTTTGGAGATACCAGTATACGCAGCAATCCCAGTGTCCCACCACTTTTATAGATACCAGCATACGCAGCAATCCCAGTCTCCCACCACTTTTGGAGATACCAGCATACACAGCAATCCCAGTCTCCCACCACTTTTGGAGATACCAGCATACGCAGCAATCCCAGTCTCCCACCACTTTTGGAGATACCAGTATACGCAGCAATCCCAGTCTCCCACCACTTTTGGGGATACCAGCATATGCAGCAATCCCAGTCTCCCACCACTTTTGGAGATACCAGCATACGCAGCAATCCCAGTCTCCCACCACTTTTGGGGATACCAGCATACGCAGCAATCCCAGTCTCCCACCACTTTTGGAGATACCAGCATACTCAGCAATCCCAGTCTCCCACCACTTTTGGGGATACCAACATACGCAGCAATCCCAGTCTCCCACCACTATTGGAGATACTAGCATACACAGCAATCCCAGTCTCCCACCACTTTTGGGGATACCAGTATACGCAGCAATCCCAGTCTCCCACCACTTTTATAGATACCAGCATACGCAGCAATCTCAGTCTCCCACCACTTTTGGAGATACCAGTATACGCAGCAATCCCAGTCTCCCACCACTTTTGGAGATACCAGTATACGCAGCAATCCCAGTGTCCCACCACTTTTATAGATACCAGCATACGCAGCAATCCCAGTCTCTCACCACTTTTGGAGATACCAGCATACACAGCAATCCCAGTTTCCCACCACTTTTGGAGATACCAGTATACGCAGCAATCCCAGTGTCCCACCACTTTTATAGATACCAGCATACGCAGCAATCCCAGTCTCCCACCACTTTTATAGATACCAGCATACGCAGCAATCCCAGTCTCCCACCACTTTTGGAGATACCAGCATACACAGCAGTCCCAGTCTCCCACCACTTTTGGAGATACCAGCATACGCAGCAATCCCAGTCTCCCACCACTTTTGGAGATACCAGCATACACAGCAATCCCAGTCTCCCACCACTTTTGGAGATACCAGCATACGCAGCAATCCCAGTCTCCCACCACTTTTGGGGATACCAGCATACGCAGCAATCCCAGTCTCCCACCACTTTTGGAGATACCAGCATACGCAGCAATCCCAGTCTCCCACCACTTTTGGAGATACTAGCATACACAGCAATCCCAGTCTCCCACCACTTTTGGAGATACCAGCATACGCAGCAATCCCAGTCTCCCACCACTTTTGGAGATACCAGCATACACAGCAATCCCAGTCTCTCACCACTTTTGGGGATACCAGTATACGCAGCAATCCCAGTCTCCCACCACTTTTGGGGATACCAGCATACGCAGCAATCCCAGTCTCCCACCACTTTTGGAGATACACTATACGCAGCAATCCCAGTGTCCCACCACTTTTATAGATACCAGCATACGCAGCAATCCCAGTCTCCCACCACTTTTGGGGATACCAGTATACGCAGCAATCCCAGTCTCCCACCACTTTTGGGGATACCAGCATACGCAGCAATCCCAGTCTCCCACCACTTTTGGGGATACCAGCATACGCAGCAATCCCAGTCTCCCACCACTTTTGGGGATACCAGTATACGCAGCAATCCCAGTCTCCCACCACTTTTGGGGATACCAGTATACGCAGCAATCCCAGTCTCCCAACACTTTTGGAGATACCAGCATACGCAGCAATCCCAGTCTCCCACCACTTTTGGAGATACCAGCATACGCAGCAATCCCAGTCTCCCACCACTTTTGGGGATACCAGTATACGCAGCAATCCCAGTCTCCCACCACTTTTATAGATACCAGCATACGCAGCAATCCCAGTCTCCCACCACTTTTGGGGATACCAGCATACGCAGCAATCCCAGTCTCCCACCACTTTTGGAGATACCAGCATACGCAGCAATCCCAGTCTCCCACCACTTTTGGAGATACCAGCATACGCAGCAATCCCAGTCTCCCACCACTTTTATAGATACCAGCATACGCAGCAATCCCAGTCTCCCACCACTTTTGGAGATTCCAGCATACGCAGCAATCCCAGTCTCCCACCACTTTTGGAGATACCAGCATACGCAGCAATCCCAGTCTCCCACCACTTTTATAGATACCAGCATACGCAGCAATCCCAGTCTCCCACCACTTTTGGAGATACCAGTATACGCAGCAATCCCAGTCTCCCACCACTTTTGGAGATACCAGTATACGCAGCAATCCCAGTGTCCCACCACTTTTATAGATACCAGCATACGCAGCAATCCCAGTCTCCCACCACTTTTGGAGATACCAGCATACACAGCAATCCCAGTCTCCCACCACTTTTGGAGATACCAGTATACGCAGCAATCCCAGTGTCCCACCACTTTTATAGATACCAGCATACGCAGCAATCCCAGTCTCCCACCACTTTTATAGATACCAGCATACGCAGCAATCCCAGTCTCCCACCACTTTTGGAGATACCAGCATACACAGCAATCCCAGTCTCCCACCACTTTTGGAGATACCAGCATACGCAGCAATCCCAGTCTCCCACCACTTTTGGAGATACCAGTATACGCAGCAATCCCAGTCTCCCACCACTTTTGGGGATACCAACATACGCAGCAATCCCAGTCTCCCACCACTATTGTAGATACTAGCATACACAGCAATCCCAGTCTCCCACCACTTTTGGGGATACCAGTATACGCAGCAATCCCAGTCTCCCACCACTTTTGGAGATACCAGCATATGCAGCAATCCCAGTGTCCCACCACTTTTATAGATACCAGCATACGCAGCAATCTCAGTCTCCCACCACTTTTGGAGATACCAGTATACGCAGCAATCCCAGTCTCCCACCACTTTTGGAGATACCAGTATACGCAGCAATCCCAGTGTCCCACCACTTTTATAGATACCAGCATACGCAGCAATCCCAGTCTCCCACCACTTTTGGAGATACCAGCATACACAGCAATCCCAGTCTCCCACCACTTTTGGAGATACCAGTATACGCAGCAATCCCAGTGTCCCACCACTTTTATAGATACCAGCATACGCAGCAATCCCAGTCTCCCACCACTTTTATAGATACCAGCATACGCAGCAATCCCAGTCTCCCACCACTTTTGGAGATACCAGCATACACAGCAATCCCAGTCTCCCACCACTTTTGGAGATACCAGCATACGCAGCAATCCCAGTCTCCCACCACTTTTGGAGATACCAGCATACACAGCAATCCCAGTCTCCCACCACTTTTGGAGATACCAGCATACGCAGCAATCCCAGTCTCCCACCACTTTTGAAGCTACCAGCATACTCAGCAATCCCAGTCTCCCACCACTTTTGGGGATACCAGCATACGCAGCAATCCCAGTCTCCCACCACTTTTGGAGATACCAGCATACGCAGCAATCCCAGTCTCCCACCACTTTTGGAGATACCAGCATACGCAGCAATCCCAGTCTCCCACCACTTTTGGAGATACCAGCATACGCAGCAATCCCAGTCTCCCACCACTTTTGGAGCTACCAGCATACTCAGCAATCCCAGTCTCCCACCACTTTTGGGGATACCAGCATACGCAGCAATCCCAGTCTCCCACCACTTTTGGAGATACCAGCATATGCAGCAATCCCAGTCCCCCACCACTTTTGGAGATACCAGCATACGCAGCAATCCCAGTCTCCCACCACTTTTGGAGATACCAGCATACGCAGCAATCCCAGTCTCTCACCACTTTTGGGGATACCAGCATACGCAGCAATCCCAGTCTCTCACCACTTTTGGAGATACCAGCATACGCAGCAATCCCAGTCTCTCACCACTTTTGGGGATACCAGCATACTCAGCAATCCCAGTCTCCCACCACTTTTGGGGATACCAGCATACGCAGCAATCCCAGTCTCCCACCACTTTTGGAGATACCAGCATATGCAGCAATCCCAGTCCCCCACCACTTTTGGAGATACCAGCATACGCAGCAATCCCAGTCTCCCACCACTTTTGGAGATACCAGCATACGCAGCAATCCCAGTCTCTCACCACTTTTGGAGATACCAGTATACGCAGCAATCCCAGTCTCCCACCACTTTTGGGGATACCAGCATACGCAGCAATCCCAGTCTCCCACCACTTTTGGAGATACACTATACGCAGCAATCCCAGTGTCCCACCACTTTTATAGATACCAGCATACGCAGCAATCCCAGTCTCCCACCACTTTTGGGGATACCAGTATACGCAGCAATCCCAGTCTCCCACCACTTTTGGGGATACCAGCATACGCAGCAATCCCAGTCTCCCACCACTTTTGGGGATACCAGCATACATAGCAATCCCAGTCTCCCACCACTTTTGGGGATACCAGTATACGCAGCAATCCCAGTCTCCCACCACTTTTGGGGATACCAGCATACGCAGCAATCCCAGTCTCCCACCACTTTTGGAGATACCAGCATACGCAGCAATCCCAGTCTCCCACCACTTTTGGGGATACCAGTATACGCAGCAATCCCAGTCTCCCACCACTTTTATAGATACCAGCATACGCAGCAATCCCAGTCTCCCACCACTTTTGGGGATACCAGCATACGCAGCAATCCCAGTCTACCACCACTTTTATAGATACCAGCATACGCAGCAATCCCAGTCTCCCACCACTTTTGAAGATACCAGCATACGCAGCAATCCCAGTCTCCCACCACTTTTATAGATACCAGTATACGCAGCAATCCCAGTCTCCCACCACTTTTGGAGATACCAGTATACGCAGCAATCCCAGTCTCCCACCACTTTTGGAGATACCAGTATACGCAGCAATCCCAGTGTCCCACCACTTTTATAGATACCAGCATACGCAGCAATCCCAGTCTCCCACCACTTTTGGAGATACCAGCATACACAGCAATCCCAGTCTCCCACCACTTTTGGAGATACCAGTATACGCAGCAATCCCAGTGTCCCACCACTTTTTTAGATACCAGCATACGCAGCAATCCCAGTCTCCCACCACTTTTATAGATACCAGCATACGCAGCAATCCCAGTCTCCCACCACTTTTGGAGATACCAGCATACACAGCAATCCCAGTCTCCCACCACTTTTGGAGATACCAGCATACGCAGCAATCCCAGTCTCCCACCACTTTTGGAGATACCAGTATACGCAGCAATCCCAGTCTCCCACCACTTTTGGGGATACCAGCATATGCAGCAATCCCAGTCTCCCACCACTTTTGGAGATACCAGCATACGCAGCAATCCCAGTCTCCCACCACTTTTGGGGATACCAGCATACGCAGCAATCCCAGTCTCCCACCACTTTTGGAGATACCAGCATACGCAGCAATCCCAGTCTCCCACCACTTTTGGGGATACCAACATACGCAGCAATCCCAGTCTCCCACCACTATTGGAGATACTAGCATACACAGCAATCCCAGTCTCCCACCACTTTTGGGGATACCAGTATACGCAGCAATCCCAGTCTCCCACCACTTTTGGAGATACCAGCATATGCAGCAATCCCAGTGTCCCACCACTTTTATAGATACCAGCATACGCAGCAATCTCAGTCTCCCACCACTTTTGGAGATACCAGTATACGCAGCAATCCCAGTCTCCCACCACTTTTGGAGATACCAGCATACGCAGCAATCCCAGTCTCCCACCACTTTTATAGATACCAGCATACGCAGCAATCCCAGTCTCCCACCACTTTTGGAGATACCAGCATACACAGCAATCCCAGTCTCCCACCACTTTTGGAGATACCAGTATACGCAGCAATCCCAGTGTCCCACCACTTTTATAGATACCAGCATACGCAGCAATCCCAGTCTCCCACCACTTTTATAGATACCAGCATACGCAGCAATCCCAGCCTCCCACCACTTTTGGAGATACCAGCATACACAGCAATCCCAGTCTCCCACCACTTTTGGAGATACCAGCATACGCAGCAATCCCAGTCTCCCACCACTTTTGGAGATACCAGCATACACAGCAATCCCAGTCTCCCACCACTTTTGGAGATACCAGCATACGCAGCAATCCCAGTCTCCCACCACTTTTGAAGCTACCAGCATACTCAGCAATCCCAGTCTCCCACCACTTTTGGGGATACCAGCATACGCAGCAATCCTAGTCTCCCACCACTTTTGGAGATACCAGCATACGCAGCAATCCCAGTCTCCCACCACTTTTGGAGATACCAGCATACGCAGCAATCCCAGTCTCCCACCACTTTTGGAGATACCAGCATACGCAGCAATCCCAGTCTCCCACCACTTTTGGAGCTACCAGCATACTCAGCAATCCCAGTCTCCCACCACTTTTGGGGATACCAGCATACGCAGCAATCCCAGTCTCCCACCACTTTTGGAGATACCAGCATACGCAGCAATCCCAGTCTCTCACCACTTTTGGGGATACCAGCATACGCAGCAATCCCAGTCTCCCACCACTTTTGGAGATACCAGTATACGCAGCAATCCCAGTCTCCCACCACTTTTGGAGATACCAGCATACGCAGCAATCCCAGTCTCCCACCACTTTTGGAGATACCAGCATACGCAGCAATCCCAGTCTCCCACCACTTTTGGGGATACCAGTATACGCAGCAATCCCAGTCTCCCACCACTTTTGGAGATACCAGCATACGCAGCAATCCCAGTCTCCCACCACTTTTGGGGATACCAGCATATGCAGCAATCCCAGTCTCCCACCACTTTTGGAGATACCAGCATACGCAGCAATCCCAGTCTCCCACCACTTTTGGGGATACCAGCATACGCAGCAATCCCAGTCTCCCACCACTTTTGGGGATACCAGCATACGCAGCAATCCCAGTCTCCCACCACTTTTGGAGCTACCAGCATACTCAGCAATCCCAATCTCCCACCACTTTTGGGGATACCAGCATACGCAGCAATCCCAGTCTCCCACCACTTTTGGAGATACCAGCATACGCAGCAATCCCAGTCTCCCACCACTTTTGGAGATACCAGCATATGCAGCAATCCCAGTCTCCCACCACTTTTGGGGATACCAGCATACGCAGCAATCCCAGTCTCCCACCACTTTTGGGGATACCAGCATACGCAGCAATCCCAGTCTCCCACCACTTTTGGGGATACCAGCATACGCAGCAATCCCAGTCTCCCACCACTTTTGGAGATACCAGCATACACAGCAATCCCAGTCTCCCACCACTTTTGGAGATACCAGCATACGCAGCAATCCCAGTCTCCCACCACTTTTGGGGATACCAGTATACGCAGCAATCCCAGTCTCCCACCACTTTTGGAGATACCAGCATACGCAGCAATCCCAGTCTCCCACCACTTTTGGGGATACCAGCATACGCAGCAATCCCAGTCTCCCAACACTTTTGGGGATACCAGCATACGCAGCAATCCCAGTCTCCCACCACTTTTGGGGATACCAGTATACGCAGCAATCCCAGTCTCCCACCACTTTTGGAGATACCAGCATACGCAGCAATCCCAGTCTCCCACCACTTTTGGAGATACCAGCATACCCAGCAATCCCAGTCTCTCACCACTTTTGGGGATACCAGTATACGCAGCAATCCCAGTCTCCCACCACTTTTGGGGATACCAGCATACGCAGCAATCCCAGTCTCCCACCACTTTTGGAGATACCACTATACGCAGCAATCCCAGTCTCCCACCACTTTTGGGGATACCAGTATACGCAGCAATCCCAGTCTCCCACCACTTTTATAGATACCAGCATACGCAGCAATCCCAGTCTCCCACCACTTTTGGGGATACCAGCATACGCAGCAATCCCAGTCTACCACCACTTTTATAGATACCAGCATACGCAGCAATCCCAGTCTCCCACCACTTTTGGAGATACCAGCATACGCAGCAATCCCAGTCTCCCACCACTTTTATAGATACCAGCATACGCAGCAATCCCAGTCTCCCACCACTTTTGGAGATACCAGTATACGCAGCAATCCCAGTCTCCCACCACTTTTGGAGATACCAGTATACGCCGCAATCCCAGTCTCCCACCACTTTTGGAGATACCAGTATACGCAGCAATCCCAGTGTCCCACCACTTTTATAGATACCAGCATACGCAGCAATCCCAGTCTCCCACCACTTTTGGAGATACCAGCATACACAGCAATCCCAGTCTCCCACCACTTTTGGAGATACCAGTATACGCAGCAATCCCAGTGTCCCACCACTTTTATAGATACCAGCATACGCAGCAATCCCAGTCTCCCACCACTTTTATAGATACCAGCATACGCAGCAATCCCAGTCTCCCACCACTTTTGGAGATACAAGCATACACAGCAATCCCAGTCTCCCACCACTTTTGGAGATACCAGCATACGCAGCAACCCCAGTCTCCCACCACTTTTGGAGATACCAGCATACACAGCAATCCCAGTCTCCCACCACTTTTGGAGATACCAGCATACGCAGCAATCCCAGTCTCCCACCACTTTTGGAGCTACCAGCATACTCAGCAATCCCAGTCTCCCACCACTTTTGGGGATACCAGCATACGCAGCAATCCCAGTCTCCCACCACTTTTGGAGATACCAGCATACGCAGCAATCCCAGTCTCCCACCACTTTTGGAGATACCAGCATACGCAGCAATCCCAGTCTCCCACCACTTTTGGAGCTACCAGCATACTCAGCAATCCCAGTCTCCCACCACTTTTGGGGATACCAGCATACGCAGCAATCCCAGTCTCCCACCACTTTTGGAGATACCAGCATACGCAGCAATCCCAGTCTCCCACCACTTTTGGGGATACCAGCATACGCAGCAATCCCAGTCTCCCACCACTTTTGGAGATACCAGCATACGCAGCAATCCCAGTCTCCCACCACTTTTGGAGATACCAGTATACTCAGCAATCCCAGTCTCCCACCACTTTTGGGGATACCAGCATACGCAGCAATCCCAGTCTCCCACCACTTTTGGAGATACCAGCATACGCAGCAATCCCAGTCTCCCACCACTTTTGGAGATTCCAGCATACGCAGCAATCCCAGTCTCCCACCACTTTTGGGGATACCAGCATACGCAGCAATCCCAGTCTCCCACCACTTTTGGAGATACCAGTATACGCAGCAATCCCAGTCTCCCACCACTTTTGGGGATACCAGCATATGCAGCAATCCCAGTCTCCCACCACTTTTGGAGATACCAGTATACGCAGCAATCCCAGTCTCCCACCACTTTTGGAGATACCAGCATACGCAGCAATCCCAGTCTCCCACCACTTTTGGAGATACCAGCATACGCAGCAATCCCAGTCTCCCACCACTTTTGGGGATACCAGCATACGCAGCAATCCCAGTCTCCCACCACTTTTGGAGATACCAGCATACGCCGCAATCCCAGTCTCCCACCACTTTTGGGGATACCAGCATACGCAGCAATCCCAGTCTCCCACCACTATTGGAGATACCAGCATACACAGCAATCCCAGTCTCCCACCACTTTTGGGGATACCAGTATACGCAGCAATCCCAGTCTCCCACCACTTTTGGAGATACCAGCATACGCAGCAATCCCAGTGTCCCACCACTTTTATAGATACCAGCATACGCAGCAATCCCAGTCTCCCACCACTTTTGGAGATACCAGTATACGCAGCAATCCCAGTCTCCCACCACTTTTGGAGATACCAGTATACGCAGCAATCCCAGTGTCCCACCACTTTTATAGATACCAGCATACGCAGCAATCCCAGTCTCCCACCACTTTTGTAGATACCAGCATACACAGCAATCCCAGTCTCCCACCACTTTTGGAGATACCAGTATACGCAGGAATCCCAGTGTCCCACCACTTTTATAGATACCAGCATACGCAGCAATCCCAGTCTCCCACCACTTTTATAGATACCAGCATACGCAGCAATCCCAGTCTCCCACCACTTTTGGAGATACCAGCATACGCAGCAATCCCAGTCTCCCACCACTTTTGGAGCTACCAGCATACTCAGCAATCCCAGTCTCCCACCACTTTTGGGGATACCAGCATACGCAGCAATCCCAGTCTCCCACCTCTTTTGGAGATACCAGCATATGCAGCAATCCCAGTCTCCCACCACTTTTGGAGATACCAGCATACGCAGCAATCCCAGTCTCCCACCACTTTTGGAGATACCAGCATACGCAGCAATCCCAGTCTCCCACCACTTTTGGAGCTACCAGCATACTCAGCAATCCCAGTCTCCCATTACTTTTGGGGATACCAGCATACGCAGCAATCCCAGTCTCCCACCACTTTTGGAGATACCAGCATACGCAGCAATCCCAGTCTCCCACCACTTTTGGGGATACCAGCATACGCAGCAATCCCAGTCTCCCACCACTTTTGGAGATACCAGTATACGCAGCAATCCCAGTCTCCCACCACTTTTGGAGATACCAGCATACGCAGCAATCCCAGTCTCCCACCACTTTTGGAGATACCAGCATATGCAGCAATCCCAGTCTCCCATCACTTTTGGGGATACCAGTATACGCAGCAATCCCAGTCTCCCACCACTTTTGGAGATACCAGCATACGCAGCAATCCCAGTCTCCCACCACTTTTGGGGATACCAGTATACGCAGCAATCCCAGTCTCCCACCACTTTTGCGGATACCAGCATACGCAGCAATCCCAGTCTCCCACCACTTTTGGAGATACCAGCATACGCAGCAATCCCAGTCTCCCACCACTTTTGGGGATACCAGCATACGCAGTAATCCCAGTCTCCCACCACTTTTGGGGATACCAGCATACGCAGCAATCCCAGTCTCCCACCACTTTTGGGGATACCAGTATACGCAGCAATCCCAGTCTCCCACCACTTTTGGAGATACCAGTATACGCAGCAATCCCAGTCTCCCACCACTTTTGGAGATACCAGCATATGCAGCAATCCCAGTCTCCCATCACTTTTGGGGATACCAGTATACGCAGCAATCCCAGTCTCCCACCACTTTTGGAGATACCAGCATACGCAGCAATCCCAGTCTCCCACCACTTTTGGGGATACCAGTATACGCAGCAATCCCAGTCTCCCACCACTTTTGCGGATACCAGCATACGCAGCAATCCCAGTCTCCCACCACTTTTGGAGATACCAGCATACGCAGCAATCCCAGTCTCCCACCACTTTTGGGGATACCAGCATACGCAGTAATCCCAGTCTCCCACCACTTTTGGGGATACCAGCATACGCAGCAATCCCAGTCTCCCACCACTTTTGGGGATACCAGTATACGCAGCAATCCCAGTCTCCCACCACTTTTGGAGATACCAGCATACGCAGCAATCCCAGTCTCCCACCACTTTTGGAGATACCAGTATACGCAGCAATCCCAGTCTCCCACCACTTTTGGAGATACCAGCATACGTAGCAATCCCAGTCTCCCACCACTTTTGGAGATACCAGCATACGCAGCAATCCCAGTCTCCCACCACTTTTGGGGATACCAGCATACGCAGCAAGCCCAGTCTCCCACCACTTTTGGAGCTACCAGCATACTCAGCAATCCCAGTCTCCCACCACTTTTGGGGATACCAGCATACGCAGCAATCCCAGTCTCCCACCACTTTTGGAGATACCAGCATACGCAGCAATCCCAGTCTCCCACCACTTTTGGAGATACCAGCACACGCAGCAATCCCAGTCTTCCACCACTTTTGGGGATACCAGCATACACAGCAATCCCAGTCTCCCACCACTTTTGGGGATACCAGCATACTCAGCAATCCCAGTCTCCCACCACTTTTGGGGATACCAGCATACGCAGCAATCCCAGTCTCCCACCACTTTTGGGGATACCAGCATACGCAGCAATCCCAGTCTCCCACCACTTTTGGAGATACCAGCATACGCAGCAATCCCAGTCTCCCACCACTTTTGGGGATACCAGTATACGCAGCAATCCCAGTCTCCCACCACTTTTGGAGATACCAGCATACGCAGCAATCCCAGTCTCCCACCACTTTTGGAGCTACCAGCATACTCAGCAATTCCAGTCTCCCACCACTTTTGGGGATACCAGCATACGCAGCAATCCCAGTCTCCCACCACTTTTGGAGATACCAGCATACGCAGCAATCCCAGTCTCCCACCACTTTTGGAGATACCAGTATTCGCAGCAATCCCAGTCTCCCACCACTTTTGGAGATACCAGTATACGCAGCAATCCCAGTGTCCCACCGCTTTTATAGATACCAGCATACGCAGCAATCCCAGTCTCCCACCACTTTTGGAGATACCAGCATACACAGCAATCCCAGTCTCCCACCACTTTTGGAGATACCAGTATACGCAGCAATCCCAGTGTCCCACCACTTTTATAGATACCAGCATACGCAGCAATCCCAGTCTCCCACCACTTTTGGGGATACCAGCATACGCAGCAATCCCAGTCTCCCACCACTTTTGGAGATACCAGCATACGCAGCAATCCCAGTCTCCCACCACTTTTGGAGATACCAGCACACGCAGCAATCCCAGTCTCCCACCACTTTTGGGGATACCAGCACACGCAGCAATCCCAGTCTTCCACCACTTTTGGGGATACCAGCATACACAGCAATCCCAGTCTCCCACCACTTTTGGGGATACCAGCATACTCAGCAATCCCAGTCTCCCACCACTTTTGGGGATACCAGCATACGCAGCAATCCCAGTCTCCCACCACTTTTGGAGATACCAGCATACGCAGCAATCCCAGTCTCCCACCACTTTTGGGGATACCAGTATACGCAGCAATCCCAGTCTCCCACCACTTTTGGAGATACCAGCATACGCAGCAATCCCAGTCTCCCACCACTTTTGGAGCTACCAGCATACTCAGCAATTCCAGTCTCCCACCACTTTTGGGGATACCAGCATACGCAGCAATCCCAGTCTCCCACCACTTTTGGAGATACCAGCATACGCAGCAATCCCAGTCTCCCACCACTTTTGGAGATACCAGTATACGCAGCAATCCCAGTCTCCCACCACTTTTGGAGATACCAGTATACGCAGCAATCCCAGTGTCCCACCACTTTTATAGATACCAGCATACGCAGCAATCCCAGTCTCCCACCACTTTTGGAGATACCAGCATACACAGCAATCCCAGTCTCCCACCACTTTTGGAGATACCAGTATACGCAGCAATCCCAGTGTCCCACCACTTTTATAGATACCAGCATACGCAGCAATCCCAGTCTCCCACCACTTTTGGGGATACCAGCATATGCAGCAATCCCAGTCTCCCACCACTTTTGGAGATACCAGCATACGCAGCAATCCCAGTCTCCCACCACTTTTGGGGATACCAGCATACGCAGCAATCCCAGTCTCCCACCACTTTTGGAGATACCAGCATACGCAGCAATCCCAGTCTCCCACCACTTTTGGAGATACCAGCATACGCAGCAATCCCAGTCTCCCACCACTTTTGGGGATACCAACATACGCAGCAATCCCAGTCTCCCACCACTATTGGAGATACTAGCATACACAGCAATCCCAGTCTCCCACCACTTTTGGGGATACCAGTATACGCAGCAATCCCAGTCTCCCACCACTTTTGGAGATACCAGCATATGCAGCAATCCCAGTGTCCCACCACTTTTATAGATACCAGCATACGCAGCAATCTCAGTCTCCCACCACTTTTGGAGATACCAGCATACGCAGCAATCCCAGTCTCCCACCACTTTTATAGATACCAGCATACGCAGCAATCCCAGTCTCCCACCACTTTTGGAGATACCAGCATACACAGCAATCCCAGTCTCCCACCACTTTTGGAGATACCACTATACGCAGCAATCCCAGTGTCCCACCACTTTTATAGATACCAGCATACGCAGCAATCCCAGTCTCCCACCACTTTTATAGATACCAGCATACGCAGCAATCCCAGTCTCCCACCACTTTTGGAGATACCAGCATACACAGCAATCCCAGTCTCCCACCACTTTTGGAGATACCAGCATACGCAGCAATCCCAGTCTCCCACCACTTTTGGAGATACCAGCATACGCAGCAATCCCAGTCTCCCACCACTTTTGGAGATACCAGCATACGCAGCAATCCCAGTCTCCCACCACTTTTGGAGATACCAGCATACACAGCAATCCCAGTCTCCCACCACTTTTGGAGATACCAGCATACGCAGCAATCCCAGTCTCCCACCACTTTTGGAGATACCAGCATACTCAGCAATCCCAGTCTCCCACCACTTTTGGGGATACCAGCATACGCAGCAATCCCAGTCTCCCACCACTTTTGGAGATACCAGCATACGCAGCAATCCCAGTCTCCCACCACTTTTGGAGATACCAGCATACGCAGCAATCCCAGTCTCCCACCACTTTTGGAGATACCAGCATACGCAGCAATCCCAGTCTCCCACCACTTTTGGAGCTACCAGCATACTCAGCAATCCCAGTCTCCCACCACTTTTGGAGATACCAGCATACGCAGCAATCCCAGTCTCCCACCACTTTTGGAGATACCAGCATACGCAGCAATCCCAGTCTCTCACCACTTTTGGGGATACCAGCATACGCAGCAATCCCAGTCTCCCACCACTTTTGGAGATACCAGTATACGCAGCAATCCCAGTCTCCCACCACTTTTGGAGATACCAGCATACGCAGCAATCCCAGTCTCCCACCACTTTTGGAGATACCAGCATACGCAGCAATCCCAGTCTCCCACCACTTTTGGGGATACCAGTATACGCAGCAATCCCAGTCTCCCACCACTTTTGGAGATACCAGCATACGCAGCAATCCCAGTCTCCCACCACTTTTGGGGATACCAGCATATGCAGCAATCCCAGTCTCCCACCACTTTTGGAGATACCAGCATACGCAGCAATCCCAGTCTCCCACCACTTTTGGGGATACCAGCATACGCAGCAATCCCAGTCTCCCACCACTTTTGGGGATACCAGCATACGCAGCAATCCCAGTCTCCCACCACTTTTGGAGCTACCAGCATACTCAGCAATCCCAATCTCCCACCACTTTTGGGGATACCAGCATACGCAGCAATCCCAGTCTCCCACCACTTTTGGAGATACCAGCATACGCAGCAATCCCAGTCTCCCACCACTTTTGGAGATACCAGCATACGCAGCAATCCCAGTCTCCCACCACTTTTGGGGATACCAGCATACGCAGCAATCCCAGTCTCCCACCACTTTTGGGGATACCAGCATACGCAGCAATCCCAGTCTCCCACCACTTTTGGGGATACCAGCATACGCAGCAATCCCAGTCTCCCACCACTTTTGGAGATACCAGCATACTCAGCAATCCCAGTCTCCCACCACTTTTGGAGATACCAGCATACGCAGCAATCCCAGTCTCCCACCACTTTTGGGGATACCAGTATACGCAGCAATCCCAGTCTCCCACCACTTTTGGAGATACCAGCATACGCAGCAATCCCAGTCTCCCACCACTTTTGGGGATACCAGCATACGCAGCAATCCCAGTCTCCCAACACTTTTGGGGATACCAGCATACGCAGCAATCCCAGTCTCCCACCACTTTTGGGGATACCAGAATACGCAGCAATCCCAGTCTCCCACCACTTTTGGAGATACCAGCATACGCAGCAATCCCAGTCTCCCACCACTTTTGGAGATACCAGCATATGCAGCAATCCCAGTCTCCCACCACTTTTGGAGATACCAGCATACGCAGCAATCCCAGTCTCCCACCACTTTTGGGGATACCAGCATACGCAGCAATCCCAGTCTCCCAACACTTTTGGGGATACCAGCATACGCAGCAATCCCAGTCTCCCACCACTTTTGGGGATACCAGAATACGCAGCAATCCCAGTCTCCCACCACTTTTATAGATACCAGCATACGCAGCAATCCCAGTCTCCCACCACTTTTGGGGATACCAGCATATGCAGCAATCCCAGTCTCCCACCACTTTTGGAGATACCAGCATACGCAGCAATCCCAGTCTCCCACCACTTTTGGGGATACCAGCATACGCAGCAATCCCAGTCTCCCACCACTTTTGGAGATACCAGCATACGCAGCAATCCCAGTCTCCCACCACTTTTGGAGATACCAGCATACGCAGCAATCCCAGTCTCCCACCACTTTTGGGGATACCAACATACGCAGCAATCCCAGTCTCCCACCACTATTGGAGATACTAGCATACACAGCAATCCCAGTCTCCCACCACTTTTGGGGATACCAGTATACGCAGCAATCCCAGTCTCCCACCACTTTTGGAGATACCAGCATATGCAGCAATCCCAGTGTCCCACCACTTTTATAGATACCAGCATACGCAGCAATCTCAGTCTCCCACCACTTTTGGAGATACCAGCATACGCAGCAATCCCAGTCTCCCACCACTTTTATAGATACCAGCATACGCAGCAATCCCAGTCTCCCACCACTTTTGGAGATACCAGCATACACAGCAATCCCAGTCTCCCACCACTTTTGGAGATACCACTATACGCAGCAATCCCAGTGTCCCACCACTTTTATAGATACCAGCATACGCAGCAATCCCAGTCTCCCACCACTTTTATAGATACCAGCATACGCAGCAATCCCAGTCTCCCACCACTTTTGGAGATACCAGCATACACAGCAATCCCAGTCTCCCACCACTTTTGGAGATACCAGCATACGCAGCAATCCCAGTCTCCCACCACTTTTGGAGATACCAGCATACACAGCAATCCCAGTCTCCCACCACTTTTGGAGATACCAGCATACGCAGCAATCCCAGTCTCCCACCACTTTTGGAGATACCAGCATACACAGCAATCCCAGTCTCCCACCACTTTTGGAGATACCAGCATACGCAGCAATCCCAGTCTCCCACCACTTTTGGAGATACCAGCATACTCAGCAATCCCAGTCTCCCACCACTTTTGGGGATACCAGCATACGCAGCAATCCCAGTCTCCCACCACTTTTGGAGATACCAGCATACGCAGCAATCCCAGTCTCCCACCACTTTTGGAGATACCAGCATACGCAGCAATCCCAGTCTCCCACCACTTTTGGAGATACCAGCATACTCAGCAATCCCAGTCTCCCACCACTTTTGGGGATACCAGCATACGCAGCAATCCCAGTCTCCCACCACTTTTGGAGATACCAGCATACGCAGCAATCCCAGTCTCCCACCACTTTTGGAGATACCAGCATACGCAGCAATCCCAGTCTCCCACCACTTTTGGAGATACCAGCATACGCAGCAATCCCAGTCTCCCACCACTTTTGGGGATACCAGCATACGCAGCAATCCCAGTCTCCCACCACTTTTGGGGATACCAGCATACGCAGCAATCCCAGTCTCCCACCACTTTTGGAGATACCAGCATACGCAGCAATCCCAGTCTCTCACCACTTTTGGGGATACCAGCATACGCAGCAATCCCAGTCTCCCACCACTTTTGGAGATACCAGTATACGCAGCAATCCCAGTCTCCCACCACTTTTGGAGATACCAGCATACGCAGCAATCCCAGTCTCCCACCACTTTTGGAGATACCAGTATACGCAGCAATCCCAGTCTCCCACCACTTTTGGAGATACCAGCATACGCAGCAATCCCAGTCTCCCACCACTTTTGGGGATACCAGCATATGCAGCAATCCCAGTCTCCCACCACTTTTGGAGATACCAGCATACGCAGCAATCCCAGTCTCCCACCACTTTTGGGGATACCAGCATACGCAGCAATCCCAGTCTCCCACCACTTTTGGGGATACCAGCATACGCAGCAATCCCAGTCTCCCACCACTTTTGGAGCTACCAGCATACTCAGCAATCCCAATCTCCCACCACTTTTGGGGATACCAGCATACGCAGCAATCCCAGTCTCCCACCACTTTTGGAGATACCAGCATACGCAGCAATCCCAGTCTCCCACCACTTTTGGAGATACCAGCATACGCAGCAATCCCAGTCTCCCACCACTTTTGGGGATACCAGCATACGCAGCAATCCCAGTCTCCCACCACTTTTGGGGATACCAGCATACGCAGCAATCCCAGTCTCCCACCACTTTTGGGGATACCAGCATACGCAGCAATCCCAGTCTCCCACCACTTTTGGAGATACCAGCATACTCAGCAATCCCAGTCTCCCACCACTTTTGGAGATACCAGCATACGCAGCAATCCCAGTCTCCCACCACTTTTGGGGATACCAGTATACGCAGCAATCCCAGTCTCCCACCACTTTTGGAGATACCAGCATACGCAGCAATCCCAGTCTCCCACCACTTTTGGGGATACCAGCATACGCAGCAATCCCAGTCTCCCAACACTTTTGGGGATACCAGCATACGCAGCAATCCCAGTCTCCCACCACTTTTGGGGATACCAGAATACGCAGCAATCCCAGTCTCCCACCACTTTTGGAGATACCAGCATACGCAGCAATCCCAGTCTCCCACCACTTTTGGAGATACCAGCATACGCAGCAATCCCAGTCTCTCACCACTTTTGGGGATACCAGTATACGCAGCAATCCCAGTCTCCCACCACTTTTGGGGATACCAGCATACGCAGCAATCCCAGTCTCCCACCACTTTCGGGGATACCACTATACGCAGCAATCCCAGTCTCCCACCACTTTTGGGGATACCAGTATACGCAGCAATCCCAGTCTCCCACCACTTTTATAGATACCAGCATACGCAGCAATCCCAGTCTCCCACCACTTTTGGGGATACCAGTATACGCAGCAATCCCAGTCTCCCACCACTTTTGGAGATACCAGCATACGCAGCAATCCCAGTCTCTCACCACTTTTGGGGATACCAGTATACGCAGCAATCCCAGTCTCCCACCACTTTTGGGGATACCAGCATACGCAGCAATCCCAGTCTCCCACCACTTTCGGAGATACCACTATACGCAGCAATCCCAGTCTCCCACCACTTTTATAGATACCAGCATACGCAGCAATCCCAGTCTCCCACCACTTTTGGGGATACCAGTATACGCAGCAATCCCAGTCTCCCACCACTTTTATAGATACCAGCAAACGCAGCAATCCCAGTCTCCCACCACTTTTGGAGATACCAGCATACGCAGCAATCCCAGTCTCCCACCACTTTTATAGATACCAGCATACACAGCAATCCCAGTCTCCCACCACTTTTATAGATACCAGCATACGCAGCAATCCCAGTCTCCCACCACTTTTGGAGATACCAGTATACGCCGCAATCCCAGTCTCCCACCACTTTTGGAGATACCAGTATACGTAGCAATCCCAGTGTCCCACCACTTTTATAGATACCAGCATACGCAGCAATCCCAGTCTCCCACCACTTTTGGAGATACCAGCATACACAGCAATCCCAGTCTCCCACCACTTTTGGAGATACCAGTATACGCCGCAATCCCAGTCTCCCACCACTTTTGGAGATACCAGTATACGCAGCAATCCCAGTGTCCCACCACTTTTATAGATACCAGCATACGCAGCAATCCCAGTCTCCCACCACTTTTATAGATACCAGCATACGCAGCAATCCCAGTCTCCCACCACTTTTGGAGATACAAGCATACGCAGCAACCCCAGTCTCCCACCACTTTTGGAGATACCAGCATACGCAGCAATCCCAGTCTCCCACCACTTTTATAGATACCAGCATACGCAGCAATCCCAGTCTCCCACCACTTTTGGAGATACCAGCATACGCAGCAATCCCAGTCTCCCACCACTTTTGGAGATACCAGCATACGCAGCAATCCCAGTCTCCCACCACTTTTGGAGATACCAGCATAAGCAGCAATCCCAGTCTCCCACCACTTTTGGAGCTACCAGCATACTCAGCAATCCCAGTCTCCCACCACTTTTGGGGATACCAGCATACGCAGCAATCCCAGTCTCCCACCACTTTTGGAGATTCCAGCATACGCAGCAATCCCAGTCTCCCACCACTTTTGGGGATACCAGCATACGCAGCAATCCCAGTCTCCCACCACTTTTGGAGATACCAGTATACGCAGCAATCCCAGTCTCCCACCACTTTTGGGGATACCAGCATATGCAGCAATCCCAGTCTCCCACCACTTTTGGGGATACCAGCATACGCAGCAATCCCAGTCTCCCACCACTTTTGGAGATACCAGCATACGCCGCAATCCCAGTCTCCCACCACTTTTGGGGATACCAGCATACGCAGCAATCCCAGTCTCCCACCACTATTGGAGATACCAGCATACACAGCAATCCCAGTCTCCCACCACTTTTGGGGATACCAGTATACGCAGCAATCCCAGTCTCCCACCACTTTTGGAGATACCAGTATACTCAGCAATCCCAGTCTCCCACCACTTTTATAGATACCAGTATACGCAGCAATCCCAGTCTCCCACCACTTTTGGAGATACCAGTATACGCAGCAATCCCAGTGTCCCACCACTTTTATAGATACCAGCATACGCAGCAATCCCAGTCTCCCACCACTTTTGTAGATACCAGCATACACAGCAATCCCAGTCTCCCACCACTTTTGGAGATACCAGTATACGCAGGAATCCCAGTGTCCCACCACTTTTATAGATACCAGCATACGCAGCAATCCCAGTCTCCCACCACTTTTATAGATACCAGCATACGCAGCAATCCCAGTCTCCCACCGCTTTTGGAGATACCAGCATACACAGCAATCCCAGTCTCCCACCACTTTTGGAGATACCAGCATACGCAGCAATCCCAGTCTCCCACCACTTTTGGAGATACCAGCATACACAGCAATCCCAGTCTCCCACCACTTTTGGAGATACCAGCATACGCAGCAATCCCAGTCTCCCACCACTTTTGGAGCTACCAGCATACTCAGCAATCCCAGTCTCCCACCACTTTTGGGGATACCAGCATACGCAGCAATCCCAGTCACCCACCTCTTTTGGAGATACCAGCATATGCAGCAATCCCAGTCTCCCACCACTTTTGGAGATACCAGCATACGCAGCAATCCCAGTCTCCCACCACTTTTGGAGATACCAGCATACGCAGCAATCCCAGTCTCCCACCACTTTTGGAGCTACCAGCATACTCAGCAATCCCAGTCTCCCATTACTTTTGGGGATACCAGCATACGCAGCAATCCCAGTCTCCCACCACTTTTGGAGATACCAGCATACGCAGCAATCCCAGTCTCCCACCACTTTTGGGGATACCAGCATACGCAGCAATCCCAGTCTCCCACCACTTTTGGAGATACCAGTATACGCAGCAATCCCAGTCTCCCACCACTTTTGGAGATACCAGCATATGCAGCAATCCCAGTCTCCCACCACTTTTGGAGATACCAGCATACGCAGCAATCCCAGTCTCCCACCACTTTTGGAGATACCAGTATACGCAGCAATCCCAGTCTCCCACCACTTTTGGAGATACCAGCATATGCAGCAATCCCAGTCTCCCACCACTTTTGGAGATACCAGCATATGCAGCAATCCCAGTCTCCCATCACTTTTGGGGATACCAGTATACGCAGCAATCCCAGTCTCCCACCACTTTTGGAGATACCAGCATACGCAGCAATCCCAGTCTCCCACCACTTTTGGGGATACCAGTATACGCAGCAATCCCAGTCTCCCACCACTTTTATAGATACCAGCATACGCAGCAATCCCAGTCTCCCACCACTTTTGCGGATACCAGCATACGCAGCAATCCCAGTCTCCCACCACTTTTGGAGATACCAGCATACGCAGCAATCCCAGTCTCCCACCACTTTTGGGGATACCAGCATACGCAGCAATCCCAGTCTCCCACCACTTTTGGGGATACCAGCATACGCAGCAATCCCAGTCTCCCACCACTTTTGGAGATACCAGCATACTCAGCAATCCCAGTCTCCCACCACTTTTGGAGATACCAGCATACGCAGCAATCCCAGTCTCCCACCACTTTTGGGGATACCAGTATACGCAGCAATCCCAGTCTCCCACCACTTTTGGAGATACCAGCATACGCAGCAATCCCAGTCTCCCACCACTTTTGGGGATACCAGCATACGCAGCAATCCCAGTCTCCCAACACTTTTGGGGATACCAGCATACGCAGCAATCCCAGTCTCCCACCACTTTTGGGGATACCAGATTACGCAGCAATCCCAGTCTCCCACCACTTTTGGAGATACCAGCATACGCAGCAATCCCAGTCTCCCACCACTTTTGGAGATACCAGCATACGCAGCAATCCCAGTCTCTCACCACTTTTGGGGATACCAGTATACGCAGCAATCCCAGTCTCCCACCACTTTTGGGGATACCAGCATACGCAGCAATCCCAGTCTCCCACCACTTTCGGGGATACCACTATACGCAGCAATCCCAGTCTCCCACCACTTTTGGGGATACCAGTATACGCAGCAATCCCAGTCTCCCACCACTTTTATAGATACCAGCATACGCAGCAATCCCAGTCTCCCACCACTTTTGGGGATACCAGTATACGCAGCAATCCCAGTCTCCCACCACTTTTGGAGATACCAGCATACGCAGCAATCCCAGTCTCTCACCACTTTTGGGGATACCAGTATACGCAGCAATCCCAGTCTCCCACCACTTTTGGGGATACCAGCATACGCAGCAATCCCAGTCTCCCACCACTTTCGGAGATACCACTATACGCAGCAATCCCAGTCTCCCACCACTTTTATAGATACCAGCATACGCAGCAATCCCAGTCTCCCACCACTTTTGGGGATACCAGTATACGCAGCAATCCCAGTCTCCCACCACTTTTATAGATACCAGCAAACGCAGCAATCCCAGTCTCCCACCACTTTTGGAGATACCAGCATACGCAGCAATCCCAGTCTCCCACCACTTTTATAGATACCAGCATACACAGCAATCCCAGTCTCCCACCACTTTTATAGATACCAGCATACGCAGCAATCCCAGTCTCCCACCACTTTTGGAGATACCAGTATACGCCGCAATCCCAGTCTCCCACCACTTTTGGAGATACCAGTATACGTAGCAATCCCAGTGTCCCACCACTTTTATAGATACCAGCATACGCAGCAATCCCAGTCTCCCACCACTTTTGGAGATACCAGCATACACAGCAATCCCAGTCTCCCACCACTTTTGGAGATACCAGTATACGCCGCAATCCCAGTCTCCCACCACTTTTGGAGATACCAGTATACGCAGCAATCCCAGTGTCCCACCACTTTTATAGATACCAGCATACGCAGCAATCCCAGTCTCCCACCACTTTTATAGATACCAGCATACGCAGCAATCCCAGTCTCCCACCACTTTTGGAGATACAAGCATACGCAGCAACCCCAGTCTCCCACCACTTTTGGAGATACCAGCATACGCAGCAATCCCAGTCTCCCACCACTTTTATAGATACCAGCATACGCAGCAATCCCAGTCTCCCACCACTTTTGGAGATACCAGCATACGCAGCAATCCCAGTCTCCCACCACTTTTGGAGATACCAGCATACGCAGCAATCCCAGTCTCCCACCACTTTTGGAGATACCAGCATAAGCAGCAATCCCAGTCTCCCACCACTTTTGGAGCTACCAGCATACTCAGCAATCCCAGTCTCCCACCACTTTTGGGGATACCAGCATACGCAGCAATCCCAGTCTCCCACCACTTTTGGAGATTCCAGCATACGCAGCAATCCCAGTCTCCCACCACTTTTGGGGATACCAGCATACGCAGCAATCCCAGTCTCCCACCACTTTTGGAGATACCAGTATACGCAGCAATCCCAGTCTCCCACCACTTTTGGGGATACCAGCATATGCAGCAATCCCAGTCTCCCACCACTTTTGGGGATACCAGCATACGCAGCAATCACAGTCTCCCACCACTTTTGGAGATACCAGCATACGCCGCAATCCCAGTCTCCCACCACTTTTGGGGATACCAGCATACGCAGCAATCCCAGTCTCCCACCACTATTGGAGATACCAGCATACACAGCAATCCCAGTCTCCCACCACTTTTGGGGATACCAGTATACGCAGCAATCCCAGTCTCCCACCACTTTTGGAGATACCAGTATACTCAGCAATCCCAGTCTCCCACCACTTTTATAGATACCAGTATACGCAGCAATCCCAGTCTCCCACCACTTTTGGAGATACCAGTATACGCAGCAATCCCAGTGTCCCACCACTTTTATAGATACCAGCATACGCAGCAATCCCAGTCTCCCACCACTTTTGTAGATACCAGCATACACAGCAATCCCAGTCTCCCACCACTTTTGGAGATACCAGTATACGCAGGAATCCCAGTGTCCCACCACTTTTATAGATACCAGCATACGCAGCAATCCCAGTCTCCCACCACTTTTATAGATACCAGCATACGCAGCAATCCCAGTCTCCCACCGCTTTTGGAGATACCAGCATACACAGCAATCCCAGTCTCCCACCACTTTTGGAGATACCAGCATACGCAGCAATCCCAGTCTCCCACCACTTTTGGAGATACCAGCATACACAGCAATCCCAGTCTCCCACCACTTTTGGAGATACCAGCATACGCAGCAATCCCAGTCTCCCACCACTTTTGGAGCTACCAGCATACTCAGCAATCCCAGTCTCCCACCACTTTTGGGGATACCAGCATACGCAGCAATCCCAGTCTCCCACCTCTTTTGGAGATACCAGCATATGCAGCAATCCCAGTCTCCCACCACTTTTGGAGATACCAGCATACGCAGCAATCCCAGTCTCCCACCACTTTTGGAGATACCAGCATACGCAGCAATCCCAGTCTCCCACCACTTTTGGAGCTACCAGCATACTCAGCAATCCCAGTCTCCCATTACTTTTGGGGATACCAGCATACGCAGCAATCCCAGTCTCCCACCACTTTTGGAGATACCAGCATACGCAGCAATCCCAGTCTCCCACCACTTTTGGGGATACCAGCATACGCAGCAATCCCAGTCTCCCACCACTTTTGGAGATACCAGTATACGCAGCAATCCCAGTCTCCCACCACTTTTGGAGATACCAGCATATGCAGCAATCCCAGTCTCCCACCACTTTTGGAGATACCAGCATACGCAGCAATCCCAGTCTCCCACCACTTTTGGAGATACCAGTATACGCAGCAATCCCAGTCTCCCACCACTTTTGGAGATACCAGCATATGCAGCAATCCCAGTCTCCCACCACTTTTGGAGATACCAGCATATGCAGCAATCCCAGTCTCCCATCACTTTTGGGGATACCAGTATACGCAGCAATCCCAGTCTCCCACCACTTTTGGAGATACCAGCATACGCAGCAATCCCAGTCTCCCACCACTTTTGGGGATACCAGTATACGCAGCAATCCCAGTCTCCCACCACTTTTATAGATACCAGCATACGCAGCAATCCCAGTCTCCCACCACTTTTGCGGATACCAGCATACGCAGCAATCCCAGTCTCCCACCACTTTTGGAGATACCAGCATACGCAGCAATCCCAGTCTCCCACCACTTTTGGGGATACCAGCATACGCAGTAATCCCAGTCTCCCACCACTTTTGGGGATACCAGCATACGCAGCAATCCCAGTCTCCCACCACTTTTGGAGATACCAGCATACGTAGCAATCCCAGTCTCCCACCACTTTTGGAGATACCAGCATACGCAGCAATCCCAGTCTCCCACCACTTTTGGGGATACCAGCATACGCAGCAATCCCAGTCTCCCACCACTTTTGGAGCTACCAGCATACTCAGCAATCCCAGTCTCCCACCACTTTTGGGGATACCAGCATACGCAGCAATCCCAGTCTCCCACCACTTTTGGAGATACCAGCATACGCAGCAATCCCAGTCTCCCACCACTTTTGGAGATACCAGCACACGCAGCAATCCCAGTCTCCCACCACTTTTGGGGATACCAGCATACGCAGCAATCCCAGTCTCCCACCACTTTTGGGGATACCAGCATACGCAGCAATCCCAGTCTCCCACCACTTTTGGGGATACCAGCATACGCAGCAATCCCAGTCTCCCACCACTTTTGGAGATACCAGCATACGCAGCAATCCCAGTCTCCCACCACTTTTGGGGATACCAGTATACGCAGCAATCCCAGTCTCCCACCACTTTTCTAGATACCAGCATACGCAGCAATCCCAGTCTCCCACCACTTTTGGGGATACCAGCATACGCAGCAATCCCAGTCTCCCACCACTTTTGGAGCTACCAGCATACTCAGCAATTCCAGTCTCCCACCACTTTTGGGGATACCAGCATACGCAGCAATCCCAGTCTCCCACCACTTTTGGAGATACCAGCATACGCAGCAATCCCAGTCTCCCACCACTTTTGGAGATACCAGCATACGCAGCAATCCCAGTCTCCCACCACTTTTGGAGATACCAGCATACGCAGCAATCCCAGTCTCCCACCACTTTTGGAGCTACCAGCATACTCAGCAATCCCAGTCTCCCACCACTTTTGGGGATACCAGCATACGCAGCAATCCCAGTCTCCCACCACTTTTGGAGATTCCAGCATACGCAGCAATCCCAGTGTCCCACCACTTTTATAGATACCAGCATACGCAGCAATCCCAGTCTCCCACCACTTTTGGAGATACCACCATACACAGCAATCCCAGTCTCCCACCACTTTTGGAGATACCAGTATACGCAGCAATCCCAGTGTCCCACCACTTTTATAGATACCAGCATACGCAGCAATCCCAGTCTCCCACCACTTTTATAGATACCAGCATACGCAGCAATCCCAGTCTCCCACCACTTTTGGAGATACCAGCTTACACAGCAATCCCAGTCTCCCACCACTTTTGGAGATACCAGCATACGCAGCAACCCCAGTCTCCCACCACTTTTGGAGATACCAGCATACACAGCAATCCCAGTCTCCCACCACTTTTGGAGATACCAGCATACGCAGCAATCCCAGTCTCCCACCACTTTTGGAGCTACCAGCATACTCAGCAATCCCAGTCTCCCACCACTTTTGGGGATACCAGCATACGCAGCAATCCCAGTCTCCCACCACTTTTGGAGATACCAGCATACGCAGCAATCCCAGTCTCCCACCACTTTTGGAGATACCAGCATACGCAGCAATCCCAGTCTCCCACCACTTTTGGAGATACCAGCATAAGCAGCAATCCCAGTCTCCCACCACTTTTGGAGCTACCAGCATACTCAGCAATCCCAGTCTCCCACCACTTTTGGGGATACCAGCATATGCAGCAATCCCAGTCTCCCACCACTTTTGGAGATACCAGCATACGCAGCAATCCCAGTCTCCCACCACTTTTGGGGATACCAGCATACGCAGCAATCCCAGTCTCCCACCACTATTGGAGATACCAGCATACACAGCAATCCCAGTCTCCCACCACTTTTGGGGATACCAGTATACGCAGCAATCCCAGTCTCCCACCTCTTTTGGAGATACCAGCATACGCAGCAATCCCAGTGTCCCACCACTTTTATAGATACCAGCATACGCAGCAATCCCAGTCTCCCACCACTTTTGGAGATACCAGTATACGCAGCAATCCCAGTCTCCCACCACTTTTGGAGATACCAGTATACGCAGCAATCCCAGTGTCCCACCACTTTTATAGATACCAGCATACGCAGCAATCCCAGTCTCCCACCACTTTTGTAGATACCAGCATACACAGCAATCCCAGTCTCCCACCACTTTTGGAGATACCAGTATACGCAGCAATCCCAGTGTCCCACCACTTTTATAGATACCAGCATACGCAGCAATCCCAGTCTCCCACCACTTTTATAGATACCAGCATACGCAGCAATCCCAGTCTCCCACCGCTTTTGGAGATACCAGCATACACAGCAATCCCAGTCTCCCACCACTTTTGGAGATACCAGCATACGCAGCAATCCCAGTCTCCCACCACTTTTGGAGATACCAGCATACACAGCAATCCCAGTCTCCCACCACTTTTGGAGATACCAGTATACGCAGCAATCCCAGTCTCCCACCACTTTTGGAGATACCAGCATACGCAGCAATCCCAGTCTCCCACCACTTTTGGAGCTACCAGCATACTCAGCAATCCCAGTCTCCAACCACTTTTGGGGATACCAGCATACGCAGCAATCCCAGTCTCCCACCTCTTTTGGAGATACCAGCATATGCAGCAATCCCAGTCTCCCACCACTTTTGGAGATACCAGCATACGCAGCAATCCCAGTCTCCCACCACTTTTGGAGATACCAGCATACGCAGCAATCCCAGTCTCCCACCACTTTTGGAGCTACCAGCATACTCAGCAATCCCAGTCTCCCATTACTTTTGGGGATACCAGCATACGCAGCAATCCCAGTCTCCCACCACTTTTGGAGATACCAGCATACGCAGCAATCCCAGTCTCCCACCACTTTTGGGGATACCAGCATACGCAGCAATCCCAGTCTCCCACCACTTTTGGAGATACCAGTATACGCAGCAATCCCAGTCTCCCACCACTTTTATAGATACCAGCATACGCAGCAATCCCAGTCTCCCACCACTTTTATAGATACCAGCATACACAGCAATCCCAGTCTCCCACCACTTTTGGAGATACCAGTATACGCAGCAATCCCAGTCTCCCACCACTTTTATAGATACCAGCATACACAGCAATCCCAGTCTCCCACCACTTTTGGAGATACCAGCATACGCAGCAATCCCAGTCTCCCACCACTTTTGGAGATACCAGTATACGCAGCAATCCCAGTCTCCCACCACTTTTGGAGATACCAGTATACGCAGCAATCCCAGTCTCCCACCACTTTTGGAGATACCAGTATACGCAGCAATCCCAGTGTCCCACCACTTTTATAGATACCAGCATACGCAGCAATCCCAGTCTCCCACCACTTTTGGGGATACCAGTATACGCAGCAATCCCAGTCTCCCACCACTTTTGGGGATACCAGCATACGCAGCAATCCCAGTCTCCCACCACTTTTGGGGATACCAGTATACGCAGCAATCCCAGTCTCCCACCACTTTTGGGGATACCAGCATACGCAGCAATCCCAGTCTCCCACCACTTTTGGAGATACCAGCATACGCAGCAATCCCAGTCTCCCACCACTTTTGGGGATACCAGTATACGCAGCAATCCCAGTCTCCCACCACTTTTATAGCTACCAGCATACGCAGCAATCCCAGTCTCCCACCACTTTTGGGGATACCAGTATACTCAGCAATCCCAGTCTCCCACCACTTTTATAGATACCAGCATACGCAGCAATCCCAGTCTCCCACCACTTTTGGAGATACCAGCATACGCAGCAATCCCAGTCTCCCACCACTTTTGGAGATACCAGTATACGCAGCAATCCCAGTGTCCCACCACTTTTATAGATACCAGCATACGCAGCAATCCCAGTCTCCCACCACTTTTGGAGATACCAGCATACACAGCAATCCCAGTGTCCCACCACTTTTGGAGATACCAGTATACGCAGCAATCCCAGTCTCCCACCACTTTTGAAGATACCAGCATACACAGCAATCCCAGTCTCCCACTACTTTTGGAGTTACCAGTATACGCAGCAATCCCAGTGTCCCACCACTTTTATAGATACCAGCATACGCAGCAATCCCAGTCTCCCACCACTTTTATAGATACCAGCATACGCAGCAATCCCAGTCTCCCACCACTTTTGGAGATACCAGCATACACAGCAATCCCAGTCTCCCACCACTTTTGGAGATACCAGCATACGCAGCAATTCCAGTCTCCCACCACTTTTGGAGATACCAGCGTACACAGCAATCCCAGTCTCCCACCACTTTTGGAGATACCACCATACGCAGCAATCCCAGTCTCCCACCACTTTTGGAGATACCAGCATACGCAGCAATCCCAGTCTCCCACCACTTTTGGAAATACCAGCATACGCAGCAATCCCAGTCTCCCACCACTTTTGGAGATACCAGCATACGCAGCAATCCCAGTCTCCCACCACTTTTGGAGCTACCAGCATACTCAGCAATCCCAGTCTCCCACCACTTTTATAGATACCAGCATACTCAGCAATCCCAGTCTCCCACCACTTTTGGGGATACCAGCATACGCAGCAATCCCAGTCTCCAACCACTTTTGGAGATTCCAGCATACGCAGCAATCCCAGTCTCCCACCACTTTTGGGGATACCAGCATACGCAGCAATCCCAGTCTCCCACCACTTTTGGAGATACCAGTATACGCAGCAATCCCAGTCTCCCACCACTTTTGGGGATACCAGCATATGCAGCAATCCCAGTCTCCCACCACTTTTGGAGATACCAGCATACGCAGCAATCCCAGTCTCCCACCACTTTTGGGGATACCAGCATACGCAGCAATCCCAGTCTCCCACCACTTTTGGAGATACCAGCATACGCAGCAATCCCAGTCTCCCACCACTTTTGGGGATACCAACATACGCAGCAATCCCAGTCTCCCACCACTAATGGAGATACTAGCATACACAGCAATCCCAGTCTCCCACCACTTTTGGGGATACCAGTATACGCAGCAATCCCAGTCTCCCACCACTTTTGGAGATACCAGCATATGCAGCAATCCCAGTGTCCCACCACTTTTATAGATACCAGCATACGCAGCAATCTCAGTCTCCCACCACTTTTGGAGATACCAGTATACACAGCAATCCCAGTCTCCCACCACTTTTGGAGATACCAGTATACGCAGCAATCCCAGTCTCCCACCACTTTTGGAGATACCAGTATACGCAGCAATCCCAGTGTCCCACCACTTTTATAGATACCAACATACGCAGCAATCCCAGTCTCCCACCACTTTTGGAGATACCAGCATACACAGCAATCCCAGTCTCCCACCACTTTTGGGGATACCAGTATACGCAGCAATCCCAGTGTCCCACCACTTTTATAGATACCAGCATACGCAGCAATCCCAGTCTCCCACCACTTTTATAGATACCAGCATACGCAGCAATCCCAGTCTCCCACCACTTTTGGAGATACCAGCATACACAGCAATCCCAGTCTCCCACCACTTTTGGAGATACCAGTATACGCAGCAATCCCAGTGTCCCACCACTTTTATAGATACCAGCATACGCAGCAATTCCAGTCTCCCACCACTTTTATAGATACCAGCATACACAGCAATCCCAGTCTCCCACCACTTTTGGAGATACCAGTATACGCAGCAATCCCAGTCTCCCACCACTTTTGGAGATACCAGCATACGCAGCAATCCCAGTCTCCCACCACTTTTGGAGATACCAGCATACGCAGCAATCCCAGTCTCCCACCACTTTTATAGATACCAGCATACACAGCAATCCCAGTCTCCCACCACTTTTGGAGATACCAGTATACGCAGCAATCCCAGTCTCCCACCACTTTTATAGATACCAGCATACACAGCAATCCCAGTCTCCCACCACTTTTGGAGATACCAGCATACGCAGCAATCCCAGTCTCCCACCACTTTTGGAGATACCAGTATACGCAGCAATCCCAGTCTCCCACCACTTTTGGAGATACCAGTATACGCAGCAATCCCAGTCTCCCACCACTTTTGGAGATACCAGTATACGCAGCAATCCCAGTGTCCCACCACTTTTATAGATACCAGCATACGCAGCAATCCCAGTCTCCCACCACTTTTGGGGATACCAGTATACGCAGCAATCCCAGTCTCCCACCACTTTTGGGGATACCAGCATACGCAGCAATCCCAGTCTCCCACCACTTTTGGGGATACCAGTATACGCAGCAATCCCAGTCTCCCACCACTTTTGGGGATACCAGCATACGCAGCAATCCCAGTCTCCCACCACTTTTGGAGATACCAGCATACGCAGCAATCCCAGTCTCCCACCACTTTTGGGGATACCAGTATACGCAGCAATCCCAGTCTCCCACCACTTTTATAGCTACCAGCATACGCAGCAATCCCAGTCTCCCACCACTTTTGGGGATACCAGTATACTCAGCAATCCCAGTCTCCCACCACTTTTATAGATACCAGCATACGCAGCAATCCCAGTCTCCCACCACTTTTGGAGATACCAGCATACGCAGCAATCCCAGTCTCCCACCACTTTTGGAGATACCAGTATACGCAGCAATCCCAGTGTCCCACCACTTTTATAGATACCAGCATACGCAGCAATCCCAGTCTCCCACCACTTTTGGAGATACCAGCATACACAGCAATCCCAGTGTCCCACCACTTTTGGAGATACCAGTATACGCAGCAATCCCAGTCTCCCACCACTTTTGGAGATACCAGCATACACAGCAATCCCAGTCTCCCACTACTTTTGGAGTTACCAGTATACGCAGCAATCCCAGTGTCCCACCACTTTTATAGATACCAGCATACGCAGCAATCCCAGTCTCCCACCACTTTTATAGATACCAGCATACGCAGCAATCCCAGTCTCCCACCACTTTTGGAGATACCAGCATACACAGCAATCCCAGTCTCCCACCACTTTTGGAGATACCAGCATACGCAGCAATTCCAGTCTCCCACCACTTTTGGAGATACCAGCGTACACAGCAATCCCAGTCTCCCACCACTTTTGGAGATACCACCATACGCAGCAATCCCAGTCTCCCACCACTTTTGGAGATACCAGCATACGCAGCAATCCCAGTCTCCCACCACTTTTGGAAATACCAGCATACGCAGCAATCCCAGTCTCCCACCACTTTTGGAGATACCAGCATACGCAGCAATCCCAGTCTCCCACCACTTTTGGAGCTACCAGCATACTCAGCAATCCCAGTCTCCCACCACTTTTATAGATACCAGCATACTCAGCAATCCCAGTCTCCCACCACTTTTGGGGATACCAGCATACGCAGCAATCCCAGTCTCCAACCACTTTTGGAGATTCCAGCATACGCAGCAATCCCAGTCTCCCACCACTTTTGGGGATACCAGCATACGCAGCAATCCCAGTCTCCCACCACTTTTGGAGATACCAGTATACGCAGCAATCCCAGTCTCCCACCACTTTTGGGGATACCAGCATATGCAGCAATCCCAGTCTCCCACCACTTTTGGAGATACCAGCATACGCAGCAATCCCAGTCTCCCACCACTTTTGGGGATACCAGCATACGCAGCAATCCCAGTCTCCCACCACTTTTGGAGATACCAGCATACGCAGCAATCCCAGTCTCCCACCACTTTTGGGGATACCAACATACGCAGCAATCCCAGTCTCCCACCACTAATGGAGATACTAGCATACACAGCAATCCCAGTCTCCCACCACTTTTGGGGATACCAGTATACGCAGCAATCCCAGTCTCCCACCACTTTTGGAGATACCAGCATATGCAGCAATCCCAGTGTCCCACCACTTTTATAGATACCAGCATACGCAGCAATCTCAGTCTCCCACCACTTTTGGAGATACCAGTATACACAGCAATCCCAGTCTCCCACCACTTTTGGAGATACCAGTATACGCAGCAATCCCAGTCTCCCACCACTTTTGGAGATACCAGTATACGCAGCAATCCCAGTGTCCCACCACTTTTATAGATACCAACATACGCAGCAATCCCAGTCTCCCACCACTTTTGGAGATACCAGCATACACAGCAATCCCAGTCTCCCACCACTTTTGGGGATACCAGTATACGCAGCAATCCCAGTGTCCCACCACTTTTATAGATACCAGCATACGCAGCAATCCCAGTCTCCCACCACTTTTATAGATACCAGCATACGCAGCAATCCCAGTCTCCCACCACTTTTGGAGATACCAGCATACACAGCAATCCCAGTCTCCCACCACTTTTGGAGATACCAGCATACGCAGCAATCCCAGTCTCCCACCACTTTTGGAGATACCAGCATACACAGCAATCCCAGTCTCCCACCACTTTTGGAGATACCAGCATACGCAGCAATCCCAGTCTCCCACCACTTTTGAAGCTACCAGCATACTCAGCAATCCCAGTCTCCCACCACTTTTGGGGATACCAGCATACGCAGCAATCCCAGTCTCCCACCACTTTTGGAGATACCAGCATACGCAGCAATCCCAGTCTCCCACCACTTTTGGAGCTACCAGCATACTCAGCAATCCCAGTCTCCCACCACTTTTGGGGATACCAGCATACGCAGCAATCCCAGTCTCCCACCACTTTTGGAGATACCAGCATACGCAGCAATCCCAGTCTCTCACCACTTTTGGGGATACCAGCATACGCAGCAATCCCAGTCTCCCACCACTTTTGGAGATACCAGTATACGCAGCAATCCCAGTCTCCCACCACTTTTGGAGATACCAGCATACGCAGCAATCCCAGTCTCCCACCACTTTTGGAGATACCAGCATACGCAGCAATCCCAGTCTCTCACCACTTTTGGGGATACCAGCATACGCAGCAATCCCAGTCTCCCACCACTTTTGGAGATACCAGCATACGCAGCAATCCCAGTCTCCCACCACTTTTGGAGATACCAGCATACGCAGCAATCCCAGTCTCCCACCACTTTTGGGGATACCAGCATACGCAGTAATCCCAGTCTCCCACCACTTTTGGGGATACCAGCATACGCAGCAATCCCAGTCTCCCACCACTTTTGGAGATACCAGTATACGCAGCAATCCCAGTCTCCCACCACTTTTGGAGATACCAGCATACGCAGCAATCCCAGTCTCCCACCACTTTTGGAGATACCAGCATACGCAGCAATCCCAGTCTCCCACCACTTTTGGGGATACCAGCATACGCAGCAATCCCAGTCTCCCACCACTTTTGGAGATACCAGCATACGCAGCAATCCCAGTCTCCCACCACTTTTGGGGATACCAGCATACGCAGCAATCCCAGTCTCCCACCACTTTTGGAGATACCAGCATACGCAGCAATCCCAGTCTCCCACCACTTTTGGGGATACCAGCATACGCAGCAATCCCAGTCTCCCACCACTTTTGGGGATACCAGCATACGCAGCAATCCCAGTCTCCCACCACTTTTGGAGCTACCAGCATACTCAGCAATCCCAGTCTCCCACCACTTTTGGAGATACCAGCATACGCAGCAATCCCAGTCTCCCACCACTTTTGGGGATACCAGCATACGCAGCAATCCCAGTCTCCCACCACTTTTGGAGATACCAGCATACGCAGCAATCCCAGTCTCCCACCACTTTTGGAGATACCAGCATACGCAGCAATCCCAGTCTCCCACCACTTTTGGGGATACCAGCATACGCAGCAATCCCAGTCTCCCACCACTTTTGGGGATACCAGCATACGCAGCAATCCCAGTCTCCCACCACTTTTGGGGATACCAGCATACTCAGCAATCCCAGTCTCCCACCACTTTTGGAGATACCAGCATACGCAGCAATCCCAGTCTCCCACCACTTTTGGGGATACCAGTATACACCGCAATCCCAGTCTCCCACCACTTTTGGAGATACCAGCATACGCAGCAATCCCAGTCTCCCAACACTTTTGGGGATACCAGTATACGCAGCAATCCCAGTCTCCCACCACTTTTGGAGATACCAGCATACGCAGCAATCCCAGTCTCCCACCACTTTTGGGGATACCAGTATACACAGCAATCCCAGTCTCCCACCACTTTTGGAGATACCAGCATACGCAGCAATCCCAGTCTCCCAACACTTTTGGGGATACCAGCATACGCAGCAATCCCAGTCTCCCACCACTTTTGGGGATACCAGTATACGCAGCAATCCCAGTCTCCCACCACTTTTGGAGATACCAGCATACGCAGCAATCCCAGTCTCCCACCACTTTTGGAGATACCAGCATACGCAGCAATCCCAGTCTCCCACCACTTTTGGAGATACCAGCATACGCAGCAATCCCAGTCTCTCACCACTTTTGGGGATACCAGCATACGCAGCAATCCCAGTCTCCCACCACTTTTGGAGATACCACTATACGCAGCAATCCCAGTGTCCCACCACTTTTATAGATACCAGCATACGCAGCAATCCCAGTCTCCCACCACTTTTGGGGATACCAGTATACGCAGCAATCCCAGTCTCCTACCACTTTTGGGGATACCAGCATACGCAGCAATCCCAGTCTCCTACCACTTTTGGGGATACCAGCATACGCAGCAATCCCAGTCTCCCACCACTTTTGGGGATACCAGCATACGCAGCAATCCCAGTCTCCCACCACTTTTGGGGATACCAGTATACGCAGCAATCCCAGTCTCCCACCACTTTTGGGGATACCAGAATACGCAGCAATCCCAGTCTCCCACCACTTTTGGAGATACCAGCATACGCAGCAATCCCAGTCTCCCACCACTTTTGGGGATACCAGTATACGCAGCAATCCCAGTCTCCCACCACTTTTATAGATACCAGCATATGCAGCAATCCCAGTCTCCCACCACTTTTGGGGATACCAGCATACGCAGCAATCCCAGTCTACCACCACTTTTATAGATACCAGCATACGCAGCAATCCCAGTCTCCCACCACTTTTGGAGATACCAGCATACGCAGCAATCCCAGTCTCCCACCACTTTTGGAGCTACCAGCATACTCAGCAATCCCAGTCTCCCACCACTTTTGGGGATACCAGCATACGCAGCAATCCCAGTCTCCCACCACTTTTGGAGATACCAGCATACGCAGCAATCCCAGTCTCTCACCACTTTTGGGGATACCAGCATACGCAGCAATCCCAGTCTCCCACCACTTTTGGAGATACCAGTATACGCAGCAATCCCAGTCTCCCACCACTTTTGGAGATACCAGCATACGCAGCAATCCCAGTCTCTCACCACTTTTGGGGATACCAGCATACGCAGCAATCCCAGTCTCCCACCACTTTTGGAGATACCAGCATACGCAGCAATCCCAGTCTCCCACCACTTTTGGAGATACCAGCATACGCAGCAATCCCAGTCTCCCACCACTTTTGGGGATACCAGCATACGCAGTAATCCCAGTCTCCCACCACTTTTGGGGATACCAGCATACGCAGCAATCCCAGTCTCCCACCACTTTTGGAGATACCAGTATACGCAGCAATCCCAGTCTCCCACCACTTTTGGAGATACCAGCATACGCAGCAATCCCAGTCTCCCACCACTTTTGGAGATACCAGCATACGCAGCAATCCCAGTCTCCCACCACTTTTGGGGATACCAGTATACGCAGCAATCCCAGTCTCCCACCACTTTTATAGATACCAGCATACGCAGCAATCCCAGTCTCCCACCACTTTTGGAGATACCAGCATACGCAGCAATCCCAGTCTCCCACCACTTTTGGAGATACCAGTATACGCAGCAATCCCAGTGTCCCACCACTTTTATAGATACCAGCATACGCAGCAATCCCAGTCTCCCACCACTTTTGGAGATACCAGCATACGCAGCAATCCCAGTCTCCCACCACTTTTGGAGATACCAGTATACGCAGCAATCCCAGTGTCCCACCACTTTTATAGATACCAGCATACGCAGCAATCCCAGTCTCCCACCACTTTTGGGGATACCAGTATACGCAGCAATCCCAGTCTCCCACCACTTTTGGAGATACCAGCATATGCAGCAATCCCAGTGTCCCACCACTTTTATAGATACCAGCATACGCAGCAATCTCAGTCTCCCACCACTTTTGGAGATACCAGTATACGCAGCAATCCCAGTGTCCCACCACTTTTATAGATACCAGCATACGCAGCAATCCCAGTCTCCCACCACTTTTGGAGATACCAGCATACACAGCAATCCCAGTTTCCCACCACTTTTGGAGATACCAGTATACGCAGCAATCCCAGTGTCCCACCACTTTTATAGATACCAGCATACGCAGCAATCCCAGTCTCCCACCACTTTTATAGATACCAGCATACGCAGCAATCCCAGTCTCCCACCACTTTTGGAGATACCAGCATACACAGCAATCCCAGTCTCCCACCACTTTTGGAGATACCAGCATACGCAGCAATCCCAGTCTCCCACCACTTTTGGAGATACCAGCATACACAGCAATCCCAGTCTCCCACCACTTTTGGAGATACCAGCATACGCAGCAATCCCAGTCTCCCACCACTTTTGAAGCTACCAGCATACTCAGCAATCCCAGTCTCCCACCACTTTTGGGGATACCAGCATACGCAGCAATCCCAGTCTCCCACCACTTTTGGAGATACCAGCATACGCAGCAATCCCAGTCTCCCACCACTTTTGGAGATACCAGCATACGCAGCAATCCCAGTCTCCCACCACTTTTGGAGATACCAGCATACGCAGCAATCCCAGTCTCCCACCACTTTTGGAGCTACCAGCACACGCAGCAATCCCAGTCTCCCACCACTTTTGGAGATACCAGCATACGCAGCAATCCCAGTCTCCCACCACTTTTGGAGATACCAGTATACGCAGCAATCCCAGTGTCCCACCACTTTTATAGATACCAGCATACGCAGCAATCCCAGTCTCCCACCACTTTTGGAGATACCAGCATACGCAGCAATCCCAGTCTCCCACCACTTTTGGAGATACCAGTATACGCAGCAATCCCAGTGTCCCACCACTTTTATAGATACCAGCATACGCAGCAATCCCAGTCTCCCACCACTTTTGGGGATACCAGTATACGCAGCAATCCCAGTCTCCCACCACTTTTGGAGATACCAGCATATGCAGCAATCCCAGTGTCCCACCACTTTTATAGATACCAGCATACGCAGCAATCTCAGTCTCCCACCACTTTTGGAGATACCAGTATACGCAGCAATCCCAGTGTCCCACCACTTTTATAGATACCAGCATACGCAGCAATCCCAGTCTCCCACCACTTTTGGAGATACCAGCATACACAGCAATCCCAGTTTCCCACCACTTTTGGAGATACCAGTATACGCAGCAATCCCAGTGTCCCACCACTTTTATAGATACCAGCATACGCAGCAATCCCAGTCTCCCACCACTTTTATAGATACCAGCATACGCAGCAATCCCAGTCTCCCACCACTTTTGGAGATACCAGCATACACAGCAATCCCAGTCTCCCACCACTTTTGGAGATACCAGCATACGCAGCAATCCCAGTCTCCCACCACTTTTGGAGATACCAGCATACACAGCAATCCCAGTCTCCCACCACTTTTGGAGATACCAGCATACGCAGCAATCCCAGTCTCCCACCACTTTTGAAGCTACCAGCATACTCAGCAATCCCAGTCTCCCACCACTTTTGGGGATACCAGCATACGCAGCAATCCCAGTCTCCCACCACTTTTGGAGATACCAGCATACGCAGCAATCCCAGTCTCCCACCACTTTTGGAGATACCAGCATACGCAGCAATCCCAGTCTCCCACCACTTTTGGAGATACCAGCATACGCAGCAATCCCAGTCTCCCACCACTTTTGGAGCTACCAGCACACGCAGCAATCCCAGTCTCCCACCACTTTTGGAGATACCAGCATACGCAGCAATCCCAGTCTCCCACCACTTTTGGAGCTACCAGCATACTCAGCAATCCCAGTCTCCCACCACTTTTGGGGATACCAGTATACGCAGCAATCCCAGTCTCCCACCACTTTTGGAGATACCAGCATACGCAGCAATCCCAGTCTCCCACCACTTTTGGAGATACCAGCATACGCAGCAATCCCAGTCTCCCACCACTTTTGGAGATACCAGCATACGCAGCAATCCCAGTCTCTCACCACTTTTGGGGATACCAGTATACGCAGCAATCCCAGTCTCCCACCACTTTTGGGGATACCAGCATACGCAGCAATCCCAGTCTCCCACCACTTTTGGAGATACACTATACGCAGCAATCCCAGTGTCCCACCACTTTTATAGATACCAGCATACGCAGCAATCCCAGTCTCCCACCACTTTTGGGGATACCAGTATACGCAGCAATCCCAGTCTCCCACCACTTTTGGGGATACCAGCATACGCAGCAATCCCAGTCTCCCACCACTTTTGGAGATACCAGCATACGCAGCAATCCCAGTCTCCCACCACTTTTGGGGATACCAGTATACGCAGCAATCCCAGTCTCCCACCACTTTTGGAGATACCAGCATACGCAGCAATCCCAGTCTCCCACCACTTTTGGAGATACCAGCATACGCAGCAATCCCAGTCTCCCACCACTTTTGGAGATACCAGCATACGCAGCAATCCCAGTCTCCCACCACTTTTGGGGATACCAGTATACGCAGCAATCCCAGTCTCCCACCACTTTTATAGATACCAGCATACGCAGCAATCCCAGTCTCCCACCACTTTTGGGGATACCAGCATACGCAGCAATCCCAGTCTACCACCACTTTTATAGATACCAGCATACGCAGCAATCCCAGTCTCCCACCACTTTTGGAGATACCAGCATACGCAGCAATCCCAGTCTACCACCACTTTTATAGATACCAGCATACGCAGCAATCCCAGTCTCCCACCACTTTTGGAGATACCAGCATACGCAGCAATCCCAGTCTCCCACCACTTTTGGAGATACCAGTATACGCAGCAATCCCAGTCTCCCACCACTTTTGGAGATACCAGTATACGCAGCAATCCCAGTGTCCCACCACTTTTATAGATACCAGCATACGCAGCAATCCCAGTCTCCCACCACTTTTGGAGATACCAGCATACTCAGCAATCCCAGTCTCCCACCACTTTTGGAGATACCAGTATACGCAGCAATCCCAGTGTCCCACCACTTTTATAGATACCAGCATACGCAGCAATCCCAGTCTCCCACCACTTTTATAGATACCAGCATACGCAGCAATCCCAGTCTCCCACCACTTTTGGAGATACCAGCATACACAGCAATCCCAGTCTCCCACCACTTTTGGAGATACCAGCATACGCAGCAATCCCAGTCTCCCACCACTTTTGGAGATACCAGTATACGCAGCAATCCCAGTCTCCCACCACTTTTGGGGATACCAACATACGCAGCAATCCCAGTCTCCCACCACTATTGGAGATACTAGCATACACAGCAATCCCAGTCTCCCACCACTTTTGGGGATACCAGTATACGCAGCAATCCCAGTCTCCCACCACTTTTGGAGATACCAGCATATGCAGCAATCCCAGTGTCCCACCACTTTTATAGATACCAGCATACGCAGCAATCTCAGTCTCCCACCACTTTTGGAGATACCAGTATACGCAGCAATCCCAGTCTCCCACCACTTTTGGAGATACCAGTATACGCAGCAATCCCAGTGTCCCACCACTTTTATAGATACCAGCATACGCAGCAATCCCAGTCTCCCACCACTTTTGGAGATACCAGCATACACAGCAATCCCAGTCTCCCACCACTTTTGGAGATACCAGCATACGCAGCAATCCCAGTCTCCCACCACTTTTGGAGATACCAGTATACGCAGCAATCCCAGTCTCCCACCACTTTTGGGGATACCAGCATATGCAGCAATCCCAGTCTCCCACCACTTTTGGAGATACCAGCATACGCAGCAATCCCAGTCTCCCACCACTTTTGGGGATACCAGCATACGCAGCAATCCCAGTCTCCCACCACTTTTGGAGATACCAGCATACGCAGCAATCCCAGTCTCCCACCACTTTTGGGGATACCAACATACGCAGCAATCCCAGTCTCCCACCACTATTGGAGATACTAGCATACACAGCAATCCCAGTCTCCCACCACTTTTGGGGATACCAGTATACGCAGCAATCCCAGTCTCCCACCACTTTTGGAGATACCAGCATATGCAGCAATCCCAGTGTCCCACCACTTTTATAGATACCAGCATACGCAGCAATCTCAGTCTCCCACCACTTTTGGAGATACCAGTATACGCAGCAATCCCAGTCTCCCACCACTTTTGGAGATACCAGTATACGCAGCAATCCCAGTGTCCCACCACTTTTATAGATACCAGCATACGCAGCAATCCCAGTCTCTCACCACTTTTGGAGATACCAGCATACACAGCAATCCCAGTTTCCCACCACTTTTGGAGATACCAGTATACGCAGCAATCCCAGTGTCCCACCACTTTTATAGATACCAGCATACGCAGCAATCCCAGTCTCCCACCACTTTTATAGATACCAGCATACGCAGCAATCCCAGTCTCCCACCACTTTTGGAGATACCAGCATACACAGCAGTCCCAGTCTCCCACCACTTTTGGAGATACCAGCATACGCAGCAATCCCAGTCTCCCACCACTTTTGGAGATACCAGCATACACAGCAATCCCAGTCTCCCACCACTTTTGGAGATACCAGCATACGCAGCAATCCCAGTCTCCCACCACTTTTGGGGATACCAGCATACGCAGCAATCCCAGTCTCCCACCACTTTTGGAGATACCAGCATACGCAGCAATCCCAGTCTCCCACCACTTTTGGAGATACTAGCATACACAGCAATCCCAGTCTCCCACCACTTTTGGAGATACCAGCATACGCAGCAATCCCAGTCTCCCACCACTTTTGGAGATACCAGCATACACAGCAATCCCAGTCTCTCACCACTTTTGGGGATACCAGTATACGCAGCAATCCCAGTCTCCCACCACTTTTGGGGATACCAGCATACGCAGCAATCCCAGTCTCCCACCACTTTTGGAGATACACTATACGCAGCAATCCCAGTGTCCCACCACTTTTATAGATACCAGCATACGCAGCAATCCCAGTCTCCCACCACTTTTGGGGATACCAGTATACGCAGCAATCCCAGTCTCCCACCACTTTTGGGGATACCAGCATACGCAGCAATCCCAGTCTCCCACCACTTTTGGGGATACCAGCATACGCAGCAATCCCAGTCTCCCACCACTTTTGGGGATACCAGTATACGCAGCAATCCCAGTCTCCCACCACTTTTGGGGATACCAGTATACGCAGCAATCCCAGTCTCCCAACACTTTTGGAGATACCAGCATACGCAGCAATCCCAGTCTCCCACCACTTTTGGAGATACCAGCATACGCAGCAATCCCAGTCTCCCACCACTTTTGGGGATACCAGTATACGCAGCAATCCCAGTCTCCCACCACTTTTATAGATACCAGCATACGCAGCAATCCCAGTCTCCCACCACTTTTGGGGATACCAGCATACGCAGCAATCCCAGTCTCCCACCACTTTTGGAGATACCAGCATACGCAGCAATCCCAGTCTCCCACCACTTTTGGAGATACCAGCATACGCAGCAATCCCAGTCTCCCACCACTTTTATAGATACCAGCATACGCAGCAATCCCAGTCTCCCACCACTTTTGGAGATTCCAGCATACGCAGCAATCCCAGTCTCCCACCACTTTTGGAGATACCAGCATACGCAGCAATCCCAGTCTCCCACCACTTTTATAGATACCAGCATACGCAGCAATCCCAGTCTCCCACCACTTTTGGAGATACCAGTATACGCAGCAATCCCAGTCTCCCACCACTTTTGGAGATACCAGTATACGCAGCAATCCCAGTGTCCCACCACTTTTATAGATACCAGCATACGCAGCAATCCCAGTCTCCCACCACTTTTGGAGATACCAGCATACACAGCAATCCCAGTCTCCCACCACTTTTGGAGATACCAGTATACGCAGCAATCCCAGTGTCCCACCACTTTTATAGATACCAGCATACGCAGCAATCCCAGTCTCCCACCACTTTTATAGATACCAGCATACGCAGCAATCCCAGTCTCCCACCACTTTTGGAGATACCAGCATACACAGCAATCCCAGTCTCCCACCACTTTTGGAGATACCAGCATACGCAGCAATCCCAGTCTCCCACCACTTTTGGAGATACCAGTATACGCAGCAATCCCAGTCTCCCACCACTTTTGGGGATACCAACATACGCAGCAATCCCAGTCTCCCACCACTATTGTAGATACTAGCATACACAGCAATCCCAGTCTCCCACCACTTTTGGGGATACCAGTATACGCAGCAATCCCAGTCTCCCACCACTTTTGGAGATACCAGCATATGCAGCAATCCCAGTGTCCCACCACTTTTATAGATACCAGCATACGCAGCAATCTCAGTCTCCCACCACTTTTGGAGATACCAGTATACGCAGCAATCCCAGTCTCCCACCACTTTTGGAGATACCAGTATACGCAGCAATCCCAGTGTCCCACCACTTTTATAGATACCAGCATACGCAGCAATCCCAGTCTCCCACCACTTTTGGAGATACCAGCATACACAGCAATCCCAGTCTCCCACCACTTTTGGAGATACCAGTATACGCAGCAATCCCAGTGTCCCACCACTTTTATAGATACCAGCATACGCAGCAATCCCAGTCTCCCACCACTTTTATAGATACCAGCATACGCAGCAATCCCAGTCTCCCACCACTTTTGGAGATACCAGCATACACAGCAATCCCAGTCTCCCACCACTTTTGGAGATACCAGCATACGCAGCAATCCCAGTCTCCCACCACTTTTGGAGATACCAGCATACACAGCAATCCCAGTCTCCCACCACTTTTGGAGATACCAGCATACGCAGCAATCCCAGTCTCCCACCACTTTTGAAGCTACCAGCATACTCAGCAATCCCAGTCTCCCACCACTTTTGGGGATACCAGCATACGCAGCAATCCCAGTCTCCCACCACTTTTGGAGATACCAGCATACGCAGCAATCCCAGTCTCCCACCACTTTTGGAGATACCAGCATACGCAGCAATCCCAGTCTCCCACCACTTTTGGAGATACCAGCATACGCAGCAATCCCAGTCTCCCACCACTTTTGGAGCTACCAGCATACTCAGCAATCCCAGTCTCCCACCACTTTTGGGGATACCAGCATACGCAGCAATCCCAGTCTCCCACCACTTTTGGAGATACCAGCATATGCAGCAATCCCAGTCCCCCACCACTTTTGGAGATACCAGCATACGCAGCAATCCCAGTCTCCCACCACTTTTGGAGATACCAGCATACGCAGCAATCCCAGTCTCTCACCACTTTTGGGGATACCAGCATACGCAGCAATCCCAGTCTCTCACCACTTTTGGAGATACCAGCATACGCAGCAATCCCAGTCTCTCACCACTTTTGGGGATACCAGCATACTCAGCAATCCCAGTCTCCCACCACTTTTGGGGATACCAGCATACGCAGCAATCCCAGTCTCCCACCACTTTTGGAGATACCAGCATATGCAGCAATCCCAGTCCCCCACCACTTTTGGAGATACCAGCATACGCAGCAATCCCAGTCTCCCACCACTTTTGGAGATACCAGCATACGCAGCAATCCCAGTCTCTCACCACTTTTGGAGATACCAGTATACGCAGCAATCCCAGTCTCCCACCACTTTTGGGGATACCAGCATACGCAGCAATCCCAGTCTCCCACCACTTTTGGAGATACACTATACGCAGCAATCCCAGTGTCCCACCACTTTTATAGATACCAGCATACGCAGCAATCCCAGTCTCCCACCACTTTTGGGGATACCAGTATACGCAGCAATCCCAGTCTCCCACCACTTTTGGGGATACCAGCATACGCAGCAATCCCAGTCTCCCACCACTTTTGGGGATACCAGCATACATAGCAATCCCAGTCTCCCACCACTTTTGGGGATACCAGTATACGCAGCAATCCCAGTCTCCCACCACTTTTGGGGATACCAGCATACGCAGCAATCCCAGTCTCCCACCACTTTTGGAGATACCAGCATACGCAGCAATCCCAGTCTCCCACCACTTTTGGGGATACCAGTATACGCAGCAATCCCAGTCTCCCACCACTTTTATAGATACCAGCATACGCAGCAATCCCAGTCTCCCACCACTTTTGGGGATACCAGCATACGCAGCAATCCCAGTCTACCACCACTTTTATAGATACCAGCATACGCAGCAATCCCAGTCTCCCACCACTTTTGAAGATACCAGCATACGCAGCAATCCCAGTCTCCCACCACTTTTATAGATACCAGTATACGCAGCAATCCCAGTCTCCCACCACTTTTGGAGATACCAGTATACGCAGCAATCCCAGTCTCCCACCACTTTTGGAGATACCAGTATACGCAGCAATCCCAGTGTCCCACCACTTTTATAGATACCAGCATACGCAGCAATCCCAGTCTCCCACCACTTTTGGAGATACCAGCATACACAGCAATCCCAGTCTCCCACCACTTTTGGAGATACCAGTATACGCAGCAATCCCAGTGTCCCACCACTTTTTTAGATACCAGCATACGCAGCAATCCCAGTCTCCCACCACTTTTATAGATACCAGCATACGCAGCAATCCCAGTCTCCCACCACTTTTGGAGATACCAGCATACACAGCAATCCCAGTCTCCCACCACTTTTGGAGATACCAGCATACGCAGCAATCCCAGTCTCCCACCACTTTTGGAGATACCAGTATACGCAGCAATCCCAGTCTCCCACCACTTTTGGGGATACCAGCATATGCAGCAATCCCAGTCTCCCACCACTTTTGGAGATACCAGCATACGCAGCAATCCCAGTCTCCCACCACTTTTGGGGATACCAGCATACGCAGCAATCCCAGTCTCCCACCACTTTTGGAGATACCAGCATACGCAGCAATCCCAGTCTCCCACCACTTTTGGGGATACCAACATACGCAGCAATCCCAGTCTCCCACCACTATTGGAGATACTAGCATACACAGCAATCCCAGTCTCCCACCACTTTTGGGGATACCAGTATACGCAGCAATCCCAGTCTCCCACCACTTTTGGAGATTCCAGCATATGCAGCAATCCCAGTGTCCCACCACTTTTATAGATACCAGCATACGCAGCAATCTCAGTCTCCCACCACTTTTGGAGATACCAGTATACGCAGCAATCCCAGTCTCCCACCACTTTTGGAGATACCAGCATACGCAGCAATCCCAGTCTCCCACCACTTTTATAGATACCAGCATACGCAGCAATCCCAGTCTCCCACCACTTTTGGAGATACCAGCATACACAGCAATCCCAGTCTCCCACCACTTTTGGAGATACCAGTATACGCAGCAATCCCAGTGTCCCACCACTTTTATAGATACCAGCATACGCAGCAATCCCAGTCTCCCACCACTTTTATAGATACCAGCATACGCAGCAATCCCAGCCTCCCACCACTTTTGGAGATACCAGCATACACAGCAATCCCAGTCTCCCACCACTTTTGGAGATACCAGCATACGCAGCAATCCCAGTCTCCCACCACTTTTGGAGATACCAGCATACACAGCAATCCCAGTCTCCCACCACTTTTGGAGATACCAGCATACGCAGCAATCCCAGTCTCCCACCACTTTTGAAGCTACCAGCATACTCAGCAATCCCAGTCTCCCACCACTTTTGGGGATACCAGCATACGCAGCAATCCTAGTCTCCCACCACTTTTGGAGATACCAGCATACGCAGCAATCCCAGTCTCCCACCACTTTTGGAGATACCAGCATACGCAGCAATCCCAGTCTCCCACCACTTTTGGAGATACCAGCATACGCAGCAATCCCAGTCTCCCACCACTTTTGGAGCTACCAGCATACTCAGCAATCCCAGTCTCCCACCACTTTTGGGGATACCAGCATACGCAGCAATCCCAGTCTCCCACCACTTTTGGAGATACCAGCATACGCAGCAATCCCAGTCTCTCACCACTTTTGGGGATACCAGCATACGCAGCAATCCCAGTCTCCCACCACTTTTGGAGATACCAGTATACGCAGCAATCCCAGTCTCCCACCACTTTTGGAGATACCAGCATACGCAGCAATCCCAGTCTCCCACCACTTTTGGAGATACCAGCATACGCAGCAATCCCAGTCTCCCACCACTTTTGGGGATACCAGTATACGCAGCAATCCCAGTCTCCCACCACTTTTGGAGATACCAGCATACGCAGCAATCCCAGTCTCCCACCACTTTTGGGGATACCAGCATATGCAGCAATCCCAGTCTCCCACCACTTTTGGAGATACCAGCATACGCAGCAATCCCAGTCTCCCACCACTTTTGGGGATACCAGCATACGCAGCAATCCCAGTCTCCCACCACTTTTGGGGATACCAGCATACGCAGCAATCCCAGTCTCCCACCACTTTTGGAGCTACCAGCATACTCAGCAATCCCAATCTCCCACCACTTTTGGGGATACCAGCATACGCAGCAATCCCAGTCTCCCACCACTTTTGGAGATACCAGCATACGCAGCAATCCCAGTCTCCCACCACTTTTGGAGATACCAGCATATGCAGCAATCCCAGTCTCCCACCACTTTTGGGGATACCAGCATACGCAGCAATCCCAGTCTCCCACCACTTTTGGGGATACCAGCATACGCAGCAATCCCAGTCTCCCACCACTTTTGGGGATACCAGCATACGCAGCAATCCCAGTCTCCCACCACTTTTGGAGATACCAGCATACACAGCAATCCCAGTCTCCCACCACTTTTGGAGATACCAGCATACGCAGCAATCCCAGTCTCCCACCACTTTTGGGGATACCAGTATACGCAGCAATCCCAGTCTCCCACCACTTTTGGAGATACCAGCATACGCAGCAATCCCAGTCTCCCACCACTTTTGGGGATACCAGCATACGCAGCAATCCCAGTCTCCCAACACTTTTGGGGATACCAGCATACGCAGCAATCCCAGTCTCCCACCACTTTTGGGGATACCAGTATACGCAGCAATCCCAGTCTCCCACCACTTTTGGAGATACCAGCATACGCAGCAATCCCAGTCTCCCACCACTTTTGGAGATACCAGCATACGCAGCAATCCCAGTCTCTCACCACTTTTGGGGATACCAGTATACGCAGCAATCCCAGTCTCCCACCACTTTTGGGGATACCAGCATACGCAGCAATCCCAGTCTCCCACCACTTTTGGAGATACCACTATACGCAGCAATCCCAGTCTCCCACCACTTTTGGGGATACCAGTATACGCAGCAATCCCAGTCTCCCACCACTTTTATAGATACCAGCATACGCAGCAATCCCAGTCTCCCACCACTTTTGGGGATACCAGCATACGCAGCAATCCCAGTCTACCACCACTTTTATAGATACCAGCATACGCAGCAATCCCAGTCTCCCACCACTTTTGGAGATACCAGCATACGCAGCAATCCCAGTCTCCCACCACTTTTATAGATACCAGCATACGCAGCAATCCCAGTCTCCCACCACTTTTGGAGATACCAGTATACGCAGCAATCCCAGTCTCCCACCACTTTTGGAGATACCAGTATACGCCGCAATCCCAGTCTCCCACCACTTTTGGAGATACCAGTATACGCAGCAATCCCAGTGTCCCACCACTTTTATAGATACCAGCATACGCAGCAATCCCAGTCTCCCACCACTTTTGGAGATACCAGCATACACAGCAATCCCAGTCTCCCACCACTTTTGGAGATACCAGTATACGCAGCAATCCCAGTGTCCCACCACTTTTATAGATACCAGCATACGCAGCAATCCCAGTCTCCCACCACTTTTATAGATACCAGCATACGCAGCAATCCCAGTCTCCCACCACTTTTGGAGATACAAGCATACACAGCAATCCCAGTCTCCCACCACTTTTGGAGATACCAGCATACGCAGCAACCCCAGTCTCCCACCACTTTTGGAGATACCAGCATACACAGCAATCCCAGTCTCCCACCACTTTTGGAGATACCAGCATACGCAGCAATCCCAGTCTCCCACCACTTTTGGAGCTACCAGCATACTCAGCAATCCCAGTCTCCCACCACTTTTGGGGATACCAGCATACGCAGCAATCCCAGTCTCCCACCACTTTTGGAGATACCAGCATACGCAGCAATCCCAGTCTCCCACCACTTTTGGAGATACCAGCATACGCAGCAATCCCAGTCTCCCACCACTTTTGGAGCTACCAGCATACTCAGCAATCCCAGTCTCCCACCACTTTTGGGGATACCAGCATACGCAGCAATCCCAGTCTCCCACCACTTTTGGAGATACCAGCATACGCAGCAATCCCAGTCTCCCACCACTTTTGGGGATACCAGCATACGCAGCAATCCCAGTCTCCCACCACTTTTGGAGATACCAGCATACGCAGCAATCCCAGTCTCCCACCACTTTTGGAGATACCAGTATACTCAGCAATCCCAGTCTCCCACCACTTTTGGGGATACCAGCATACGCAGCAATCCCAGTCTCCCACCACTTTTGGAGATACCAGCATACGCAGCAATCCCAGTCTCCCACCACTTTTGGAGATTCCAGCATACGCAGCAATCCCAGTCTCCCACCACTTTTGGGGATACCAGCATACGCAGCAATCCCAGTCTCCCACCACTTTTGGAGATACCAGTATACGCAGCAATCCCAGTCTCCCACCACTTTTGGGGATACCAGCATATGCAGCAATCCCAGTCTCCCACCACTTTTGGAGATACCAGTATACGCAGCAATCCCAGTCTCCCACCACTTTTGGAGATACCAGCATACGCAGCAATCCCAGTCTCCCACCACTTTTGGAGATACCAGCATACGCAGCAATCCCAGTCTCCCACCACTTTTGGGGATACCAGCATACGCAGCAATCCCAGTCTCCCACCACTTTTGGAGATACCAGCATACGCCGCAATCCCAGTCTCCCACCACTTTTGGGGATACCAGCATACGCAGCAATCCCAGTCTCCCACCACTATTGGAGATACCAGCATACACAGCAATCCCAGTCTCCCACCACTTTTGGGGATACCAGTATACGCAGCAATCCCAGTCTCCCACCACTTTTGGAGATACCAGCATACGCAGCAATCCCAGTGTCCCACCACTTTTATAGATACCAGCATACGCAGCAATCCCAGTCTCCCACCACTTTTGGAGATACCAGTATACGCAGCAATCCCAGTCTCCCACCACTTTTGGAGATACCAGTATACGCAGCAATCCCAGTGTCCCACCACTTTTATAGATACCAGCATACGCAGCAATCCCAGTCTCCCACCACTTTTGTAGATACCAGCATACACAGCAATCCCAGTCTCCCACCACTTTTGGAGATACCAGTATACGCAGGAATCCCAGTGTCCCACCACTTTTATAGATACCAGCATACGCAGCAATCCCAGTCTCCCACCACTTTTATAGATACCAGCATACGCAGCAATCCCAGTCTCCCACCACTTTTGGAGATACCAGCATACGCAGCAATCCCAGTCTCCCACCACTTTTGGAGCTACCAGCATACTCAGCAATCCCAGTCTCCCACCACTTTTGGGGATACCAGCATACGCAGCAATCCCAGTCTCCCACCTCTTTTGGAGATACCAGCATATGCAGCAATCCCAGTCTCCCACCACTTTTGGAGATACCAGCATACGCAGCAATCCCAGTCTCCCACCACTTTTGGAGATACCAGCATACGCAGCAATCCCAGTCTCCCACCACTTTTGGAGCTACCAGCATACTCAGCAATCCCAGTCTCCCATTACTTTTGGGGATACCAGCATACGCAGCAATCCCAGTCTCCCACCACTTTTGGAGATACCAGCATACGCAGCAATCCCAGTCTCCCACCACTTTTGGGGATACCAGCATACGCAGCAATCCCAGTCTCCCACCACTTTTGGAGATACCAGTATACGCAGCAATCCCAGTCTCCCACCACTTTTGGAGATACCAGCATACGCAGCAATCCCAGTCTCCCACCACTTTTGGAGATACCAGCATATGCAGCAATCCCAGTCTCCCATCACTTTTGGGGATACCAGTATACGCAGCAATCCCAGTCTCCCACCACTTTTGGAGATACCAGCATACGCAGCAATCCCAGTCTCCCACCACTTTTGGGGATACCAGTATACGCAGCAATCCCAGTCTCCCACCACTTTTGCGGATACCAGCATACGCAGCAATCCCAGTCTCCCACCACTTTTGGAGATACCAGCATACGCAGCAATCCCAGTCTCCCACCACTTTTGGGGATACCAGCATACGCAGTAATCCCAGTCTCCCACCACTTTTGGGGATACCAGCATACGCAGCAATCCCAGTCTCCCACCACTTTTGGGGATACCAGTATACGCAGCAATCCCAGTCTCCCACCACTTTTGGAGATACCAGTATACGCAGCAATCCCAGTCTCCCACCACTTTTGGAGATACCAGCATATGCAGCAATCCCAGTCTCCCATCACTTTTGGGGATACCAGTATACGCAGCAATCCCAGTCTCCCACCACTTTTGGAGATACCAGCATACGCAGCAATCCCAGTCTCCCACCACTTTTGGGGATACCAGTATACGCAGCAATCCCAGTCTCCCACCACTTTTGCGGATACCAGCATACGCAGCAATCCCAGTCTCCCACCACTTTTGGAGATACCAGCATACGCAGCAATCCCAGTCTCCCACCACTTTTGGGGATACCAGCATACGCAGTAATCCCAGTCTCCCACCACTTTTGGGGATACCAGCATACGCAGCAATCCCAGTCTCCCACCACTTTTGGGGATACCAGTATACGCAGCAATCCCAGTCTCCCACCACTTTTGGAGATACCAGCATACGCAGCAATCCCAGTCTCCCACCACTTTTGGAGATACCAGTATACGCAGCAATCCCAGTCTCCCACCACTTTTGGAGATACCAGCATACGTAGCAATCCCAGTCTCCCACCACTTTTGGAGATACCAGCATACGCAGCAATCCCAGTCTCCCACCACTTTTGGGGATACCAGCATACGCAGCAAGCCCAGTCTCCCACCACTTTTGGAGCTACCAGCATACTCAGCAATCCCAGTCTCCCACCACTTTTGGGGATACCAGCATACGCAGCAATCCCAGTCTCCCACCACTTTTGGAGATACCAGCATACGCAGCAATCCCAGTCTCCCACCACTTTTGGAGATACCAGCACACGCAGCAATCCCAGTCTTCCACCACTTTTGGGGATACCAGCATACACAGCAATCCCAGTCTCCCACCACTTTTGGGGATACCAGCATACTCAGCAATCCCAGTCTCCCACCACTTTTGGGGATACCAGCATACGCAGCAATCCCAGTCTCCCACCACTTTTGGGGATACCAGCATACGCAGCAATCCCAGTCTCCCACCACTTTTGGAGATACCAGCATACGCAGCAATCCCAGTCTCCCACCACTTTTGGGGATACCAGTATACGCAGCAATCCCAGTCTCCCACCACTTTTGGAGATACCAGCATACGCAGCAATCCCAGTCTCCCACCACTTTTGGAGCTACCAGCATACTCAGCAATTCCAGTCTCCCACCACTTTTGGGGATACCAGCATACGCAGCAATCCCAGTCTCCCACCACTTTTGGAGATACCAGCATACGCAGCAATCCCAGTCTCCCACCACTTTTGGAGATACCAGTATTCGCAGCAATCCCAGTCTCCCACCACTTTTGGAGATACCAGTATACGCAGCAATCCCAGTGTCCCACCGCTTTTATAGATACCAGCATACGCAGCAATCCCAGTCTCCCACCACTTTTGGAGATACCAGCATACACAGCAATCCCAGTCTCCCACCACTTTTGGAGATACCAGTATACGCAGCAATCCCAGTGTCCCACCACTTTTATAGATACCAGCATACGCAGCAATCCCAGTCTCCCACCACTTTTGGGGATACCAGCATACGCAGCAATCCCAGTCTCCCACCACTTTTGGAGATACCAGCATACGCAGCAATCCCAGTCTCCCACCACTTTTGGAGATACCAGCACACGCAGCAATCCCAGTCTCCCACCACTTTTGGGGATACCAGCACACGCAGCAATCCCAGTCTTCCACCACTTTTGGGGATACCAGCATACACAGCAATCCCAGTCTCCCACCACTTTTGGGGATACCAGCATACTCAGCAATCCCAGTCTCCCACCACTTTTGGGGATACCAGCATACGCAGCAATCCCAGTCTCCCACCACTTTTGGAGATACCAGCATACGCAGCAATCCCAGTCTCCCACCACTTTTGGGGATACCAGTATACGCAGCAATCCCAGTCTCCCACCACTTTTGGAGATACCAGCATACGCAGCAATCCCAGTCTCCCACCACTTTTGGAGCTACCAGCATACTCAGCAATTCCAGTCTCCCACCACTTTTGGGGATACCAGCATACGCAGCAATCCCAGTCTCCCACCACTTTTGGAGATACCAGCATACGCAGCAATCCCAGTCTCCCACCACTTTTGGAGATACCAGTATACGCAGCAATCCCAGTCTCCCACCACTTTTGGAGATACCAGTATACGCAGCAATCCCAGTGTCCCACCACTTTTATAGATACCAGCATACGCAGCAATCCCAGTCTCCCACCACTTTTGGAGATACCAGCATACACAGCAATCCCAGTCTCCCACCACTTTTGGAGATACCAGTATACGCAGCAATCCCAGTGTCCCACCACTTTTATAGATACCAGCATACGCAGCAATCCCAGTCTCCCACCACTTTTGGGGATACCAGCATATGCAGCAATCCCAGTCTCCCACCACTTTTGGAGATACCAGCATACGCAGCAATCCCAGTCTCCCACCACTTTTGGGGATACCAGCATACGCAGCAATCCCAGTCTCCCACCACTTTTGGAGATACCAGCATACGCAGCAATCCCAGTCTCCCACCACTTTTGGAGATACCAGCATACGCAGCAATCCCAGTCTCCCACCACTTTTGGGGATACCAACATACGCAGCAATCCCAGTCTCCCACCACTATTGGAGATACTAGCATACACAGCAATCCCAGTCTCCCACCACTTTTGGGGATACCAGTATACGCAGCAATCCCAGTCTCCCACCACTTTTGGAGATACCAGCATATGCAGCAATCCCAGTGTCCCACCACTTTTATAGATACCAGCATACGCAGCAATCTCAGTCTCCCACCACTTTTGGAGATACCAGCATACGCAGCAATCCCAGTCTCCCACCACTTTTATAGATACCAGCATACGCAGCAATCCCAGTCTCCCACCACTTTTGGAGATACCAGCATACACAGCAATCCCAGTCTCCCACCACTTTTGGAGATACCACTATACGCAGCAATCCCAGTGTCCCACCACTTTTATAGATACCAGCATACGCAGCAATCCCAGTCTCCCACCACTTTTATAGATACCAGCATACGCAGCAATCCCAGTCTCCCACCACTTTTGGAGATACCAGCATACACAGCAATCCCAGTCTCCCACCACTTTTGGAGATACCAGCATACGCAGCAATCCCAGTCTCCCACCACTTTTGGAGATACCAGCATACACAGCAATCCCAGTCTCCCACCACTTTTGGAGATACCAGCATACGCAGCAATCCCAGTCTCCCACCACTTTTGGAGATACCAGCATACACAGCAATCCCAGTCTCCCACCACTTTTGGAGATACCAGCATACGCAGCAATCCCAGTCTCCCACCACTTTTGGAGATACCAGCATACTCAGCAATCCCAGTCTCCCACCACTTTTGGGGATACCAGCATACGCAGCAATCCCAGTCTCCCACCACTTTTGGAGATACCAGCATACGCAGCAATCCCAGTCTCCCACCACTTTTGGAGATACCAGCATACGCAGCAATCCCAGTCTCCCACCACTTTTGGAGATACCAGCATACGCAGCAATCCCAGTCTCCCACCACTTTTGGAGCTACCAGCATACTCAGCAATCCCAGTCTCCCACCACTTTTGGAGATACCAGCATACGCAGCAATCCCAGTCTCCCACCACTTTTGGAGATACCAGCATACGCAGCAATCCCAGTCTCTCACCACTTTTGGGGATACCAGCATACGCAGCAATCCCAGTCTCCCACCACTTTTGGAGATACCAGTATACGCAGCAATCCCAGTCTCCCACCACTTTTGGAGATACCAGCATACGCAGCAATCCCAGTCTCCCACCACTTTTGGAGATACCAGCATACGCAGCAATCCCAGTCTCCCACCACTTTTGGGGATACCAGTATACGCAGCAATCCCAGTCTCCCACCACTTTTGGAGATACCAGCATACGCAGCAATCCCAGTCTCCCACCACTTTTGGGGATACCAGCATATGCAGCAATCCCAGTCTCCCACCACTTTTGGAGATACCAGCATACGCAGCAATCCCAGTCTCCCACCACTTTTGGGGATACCAGCATACGCAGCAATCCCAGTCTCCCACCACTTTTGGGGATACCAGCATACGCAGCAATCCCAGTCTCCCACCACTTTTGGAGCTACCAGCATACTCAGCAATCCCAATCTCCCACCACTTTTGGGGATACCAGCATACGCAGCAATCCCAGTCTCCCACCACTTTTGGAGATACCAGCATACGCAGCAATCCCAGTCTCCCACCACTTTTGGAGATACCAGCATACGCAGCAATCCCAGTCTCCCACCACTTTTGGGGATACCAGCATACGCAGCAATCCCAGTCTCCCACCACTTTTGGGGATACCAGCATACGCAGCAATCCCAGTCTCCCACCACTTTTGGGGATACCAGCATACGCAGCAATCCCAGTCTCCCACCACTTTTGGAGATACCAGCATACTCAGCAATCCCAGTCTCCCACCACTTTTGGAGATACCAGCATACGCAGCAATCCCAGTCTCCCACCACTTTTGGGGATACCAGTATACGCAGCAATCCCAGTCTCCCACCACTTTTGGAGATACCAGCATACGCAGCAATCCCAGTCTCCCACCATTTTTGGGGATACCAGCATACGCAGCAATCCCAGTCTCCCAACACTTTTGGGGATACCAGCATACGCAGCAATCCCAGTCTCCCACCACTTTTGGGGATACCAGAATACGCAGCAATCCCAGTCTCCCACCACTTTTGGAGATACCAGCATACGCAGCAATCCCAGTCTCCCACCACTTTTGGAGATACCAGCATACGCAGCAATCCCAGTCTCTCACCACTTTTGGGGATACCAGTATACGCAGCAATCCCAGTCTCCCACCACTTTTGGGGATACCAGCATACGCAGCAATCCCAGTCTCCCACCACTTTCGGGGATACCACTATACGCAGCAATCCCAGTCTCCCACCACTTTTGGGGATACCAGTATACGCAGCAATCCCAGTCTCCCACCACTTTTATAGATACCAGCATACGCAGCAATCCCAGTCTCCCACCACTTTTGGGGATACCAGTATACGCAGCAATCCCAGTCTCCCACCACTTTTGGAGATACCAGCATACGCAGCAATCCCAGTCTCTCACCACTTTTGGGGATACCAGTATACGCAGCAATCCCAGTCTCCCACCACTTTTGGGGATACCAGCATACGCAGCAATCCCAGTCTCCCACCACTTTCGGAGATACCACTATACGCAGCAATCCCAGTCTCCCACCACTTTTATAGATACCAGCATACGCAGCAATCCCAGTCTCCCACCACTTTTGGGGATACCAGTATACGCAGCAATCCCAGTCTCCCACCACTTTTATAGATACCAGCAAACGCAGCAATCCCAGTCTCCCACCACTTTTGGAGATACCAGCATACGCAGCAATCCCAGTCTCCCACCACTTTTATAGATACCAGCATACACAGCAATCCCAGTCTCCCACCACTTTTATAGATACCAGCATACGCAGCAATCCCAGTCTCCCACCACTTTTGGAGATACCAGTATACGCCGCAATCCCAGTCTCCCACCACTTTTGGAGATACCAGTATACGTAGCAATCCCAGTGTCCCACCGCTTTTATAGATACCAGCATACGCCGCAATCCCAGTCTCCCACCACTTTTGGAGATACCAGTATACGCAGCAATCCCAGTGTCCCACCACTTTTATAGATACCAGCATACGCAGCAATCCCAGTCTCCCACCACTTTTATAGATACCAGCATACGCAGCAATCCCAGTCTCCCACCACTTTTGGAGATACAAGCATACGCAGCAACCCCAGTCTCCCACCACTTTTGGAGATACCAGCATACGCAGCAATCCCAGTCTCCCACCACTTTTATAGATACCAGCATACGCAGCAATCCCAGTCTCCCACCACTTTTGGAGATACCAGCATACGCAGCAATCCCAGTCTCCCACCACTTTTGGAGATACCAGCATACGCAGCAATCCCAGTCTCCCACCACTTTTGGAGATACCAGCATAAGCAGCAATCCCAGTCTCCCACCACTTTTGGAGCTACCAGCATACTCAGCAATCCCAGTCTCCCACCACTTTTGGGGATACCAGCATACGCAGCAATCCCAGTCTCCCACCACTTTTGGAGATTCCAGCATACGCAGCAATCCCAGTCTCCCACCACTTTTGGGGATACCAGCATACGCAGCAATCCCAGTCTCCCACCACTTTTGGAGATACCAGTATACGCAGCAATCCCAGTCTCCCACCACTTTTGGGGATACCAGCATATGCAGCAATCCCAGTCTCCCACCACTTTTGGGGATACCAGCATACGCAGCAATCCCAGTCTCCCACCACTTTTGGAGATACCAGCATACGCCGCAATCCCAGTCTCCCACCACTTTTGGGGATACCAGCATACGCAGCAATCCCAGTCTCCCACCACTATTGGAGATACCAGCATACACAGCAATCCCAGTCTCCCACCACTTTTGGGGATACCAGTATACGCAGCAATCCCAGTCTCCCACCACTTTTGGAGATACCAGTATACTCAGCAATCCCAGTCTCCCACCACTTTTATAGATACCAGTATACGCAGCAATCCCAGTCTCCCACCACTTTTGGAGATACCAGTATACGCAGCAATCCCAGTGTCCCACCACTTTTATAGATACCAGCATACGCAGCAATCCCAGTCTCCCACCACTTTTGTAGATACCAGCATACACAGCAATCCCAGTCTCCCACCACTTTTGGAGATACCAGTATACGCAGGAATCCCAGTGTCCCACCACTTTTATAGATACCAGCATACGCAGCAATCCCAGTCTCCCACCACTTTTATAGATACCAGCATACGCAGCAATCCCAGTCTCCCACCGCTTTTGGAGATACCAGCATACACAGCAATCCCAGTCTCCCACCACTTTTGGAGATACCAGCATACGCAGCAATCCCAGTCTCCCACCACTTTTGGAGATACCAGCATACACAGCAATCCCAGTCTCCCACCACTTTTGGAGATACCAGCATACGCAGCAATCCCAGTCTCCCACCACTTTTGGAGCTACCAGCATACTCAGCAATCCCAGTCTCCCACCACTTTTGGGGATACCAGCATACGCAGCAATCCCAGTCTCCCACCTCTTTTGGAGATACCAGCATATGCAGCAATCCCAGTCTCCCACCACTTTTGGAGATACCAGCATACGCAGCAATCCCAGTCTCCCACCACTTTTGGAGATACCAGCATACGCAGCAATCCCAGTCTCCCACCACTTTTGGAGCTACCAGCATACTCAGCAATCCCAGTCTCCCATTACTTTTGGGGATACCAGCATACGCAGCAATCCCAGTCTCCCACCACTTTTGGAGATACCAGCATACGCAGCAATCCCAGTCTCCCACCACTTTTGGGGATACCAGCATACGCAGCAATCCCAGTCTCCCACCACTTTTGGAGATACCAGTATACGCAGCAATCCCAGTCTCCCACCACTTTTGGAGATACCAGCATATGCAGCAATCCCAGTCTCCCACCACTTTTGGAGATACCAGCATACGCAGCAATCCCAGTCTCCCACCACTTTTGGAGATACCAGTATACGCAGCAATCCCAGTCTCCCACCACTTTTGGAGATACCAGCATATGCAGCAATCCCAGTCTCCCACCACTTTTGGAGATACCAGCATATGCAGCAATCCCAGTCTCCCATCACTTTTGGGGATACCAGTATACGCAGCAATCCCAGTCTCCCACCACTTTTGGAGATACCAGCATACGCAGCAATCCCAGTCTCCCACCACTTTTGGGGATACCAGTATACGCAGCAATCCCAGTCTCCCACCACTTTTATAGATACCAGCATACGCAGCAATCCCAGTCTCCCACCACTTTTGCGGATACCAGCATACGCAGCAATCCCAGTCTCCCACCACTTTTGGAGATACCAGCATACGCAGCAATCCCAGTCTCCCACCACTTTTGGGGATACCAGCATACGCAGCAATCCCAGTCTCCCACCACTTTTGGGGATACCAGCATACGCAGCAATCCCAGTCTCCCACCACTTTTGGAGATACCAGCATACTCAGCAATCCCAGTCTCCCACCACTTTTGGAGATACCAGCATACGCAGCAATCCCAGTCTCCCACCACTTTTGGGGATACCAGTATACGCAGCAATCCCAGTCTCCCACCACTTTTGGAGATACCAGCATACGCAGCAATCCCAGTCTCCCACCACTTTTGGGGATACCAGCATACGCAGCAATCCCAGTCTCCCAACACTTTTGGGGATACCAGCATACGCAGCAATCCCAGTCTCCCACCACTTTTGGGGATACCAGAATACGCAGCAATCCCAGTCTCCCACCACTTTTGGAGATACCAGCATACGCAGCAATCCCAGTCTCCCACCACTTTTGGAGATACCAGCATACGCAGCAATCCCAGTCTCTCACCACTTTTGGGGATACCAGTATACGCAGCAATCCCAGTCTCCCACCACTTTTGGGGATACCAGCATACGCAGCAATCCCAGTCTCCCACCACTTTCGGGGATACCACTATACGCAGCAATCCCAGTCTCCCACCACTTTTGGGGATACCAGTATACGCAGCAATCCCAGTCTCCCACCACTTTTATAGATACCAGCATACGCAGCAATCCCAGTCTCCCACCACTTTTGGGGATACCAGTATACGCAGCAATCCCAGTCTCCCACCACTTTTGGAGATACCAGCATACGCAGCAATCCCAGTCTCTCACCACTTTTGGGGATACCAGTATACGCAGCAATCCCAGTCTCCCACCACTTTTGGGGATACCAGCATACGCAGCAATCCCAGTCTCCCACCACTTTCGGAGATACCACTATACGCAGCAATCCCAGTCTCCCACCACTTTTATAGATACCAGCATACGCAGCAATCCCAGTCTCCCACCACTTTTGGGGATACCAGTATACGCAGCAATCCCAGTCTCCCACCACTTTTATAGATACCAGCAAACGCAGCAATCCCAGTCTCCCACCACTTTTGGAGATACCAGCATACGCAGCAATCCCAGTCTCCCACCACTTTTATAGATACCAGCATACACAGCAATCCCAGTCTCCCACCACTTTTATAGATACCAGCATACGCAGCAATCCCAGTCTCCCACCACTTTTGGAGATACCAGTATACGCCGCAATCCCAGTCTCCCACCACTTTTGGAGATACCAGTATACGTAGCAATCCCAGTGTCCCACCACTTTTATAGATACCAGCATACGCAGCAATCCCAGTCTCCCACCACTTTTGGAGATACCAGCATACACAGCAATCCCAGTCTCCCACCACTTTTGGAGATACCAGTATACGCCGCAATCCCAGTCTCCCACCACTTTTGGAGATACCAGTATACGCAGCAATCCCAGTGTCCCACCACTTTTATAGATACCAGCATACGCAGCAATCCCAGTCTCCCACCACTTTTATAGATACCAGCATACGCAGCAATCCCAGTCTCCCACCACTTTTGGAGATACAAGCATACGCAGCAACCCCAGTCTCCCACCACTTTTGGAGATACCAGCATACGCAGCAATCCCAGTCTCCCACCACTTTTATAGATACCAGCATACGCAGCAATCCCAGTCTCCCACCACTTTTGGAGATACCAGCATACGCAGCAATCCCAGTCTCCCACCACTTTTGGAGATACCAGCATAAGCAGCAATCCCAGTCTCCCACCACTTTTGGAGCTACCAGCATACTCAGCAATCCCAGTCTCCCACCACTTTTGGGGATACCAGCATACGCAGCAATCCCAGTCTCCCACCACTTTTGGAGATTCCAGCATACGCAGCAATCCCAGTCTCCCACCACTTTTGGGGATACCAGCATACGCAGCAATCCCAGTCTCCCACCACTTTTGGAGATACCAGTATACGCAGCAATCCCAGTCTCCCACCACTTTTGGGGATACCAGCATATGCAGCAATCCCAGTCTCCCACCACTTTTGGGGATACCAGCATACGCAGCAATCCCAGTCTCCCACCACTTTTGGAGATACCAGCATACGCCGCAATCCCAGTCTCCCACCACTTTTGGGGATACCAGCATACGCAGCAATCCCAGTCTCCCACCACTATTGGAGATACCAGCATACACAGCAATCCCAGTCTCCCACCACTTTTGGGGATACCAGTATACGCAGCAATCCCAGTCTCCCACCACTTTTGGAGATACCAGTATACTCAGCAATCCCAGTCTCCCACCACTTTTATAGATACCAGTATACGCAGCAATCCCAGTCTCCCACCACTTTTGGAGATACCAGTATACGCAGCAATCCCAGTGTCCCACCACTTTTATAGATACCAGCATACGCAGCAATCCCAGTCTCCCACCACTTTTGTAGATACCAGCATACACAGCAATCCCAGTCTCCCACCACTTTTGGAGATACCAGTATACGCAGGAATCCCAGTGTCCCACCACTTTTATAGATACCAGCATACGCAGCAATCCCAGTCTCCCACCACTTTTATAGATACCAGCATACGCAGCAATCCCAGTCTCCCACCGCTTTTGGAGATACCAGCATACACAGCAATCCCAGTCTCCCACCACTTTTGGAGATACCAGCATACGCAGCAATCCCAGTCTCCCACCACTTTTGGAGATACCAGCATACACAGCAATCCCAGTCTCCCACCACTTTTGGAGATACCAGCATACGCAGCAATCCCAGTCTCCCACCACTTTTGGAGCTACCAGCATACTCAGCAATCCCAGTCTCCCACCACTTTTGGGGATACCAGCATACGCAGCAATCCCAGTCTCCCACCTCTTTTGGAGATACCAGCATATGCAGCAATCCCAGTCTCCCACCACTTTTGGAGATACCAGCATACGCAGCAATCCCAGTCTCCCACCACTTTTGGAGATACCAGCATACGCAGCAATCCCAGTCTCCCACCACTTTTGGAGCTACCAGCATACTCAGCAATCCCAGTCTCCCATTACTTTTGGGGATACCAGCATACGCAGCAATCCCAGTCTCCCACCACTTTTGGAGATACCAGCATACGCAGCAATCCCAGTCTCCCACCACTTTTGGGGATACCAGCATACGCAGCAATCCCAGTCTCCCACCACTTTTGGAGATACCAGTATACGCAGCAATCCCAGTCTCCCACCACTTTTGGAGATACCAGCATATGCAGCAATCCCAGTCTCCCACCACTTTTGGAGATACCAGCATACGCAGCAATCCCAGTCTCCCACCACTTTTGGAGATACCAGTATACGCAGCAATCCCAGTCTCCCACCACTTTTGGAGATACCAGCATATGCAGCAATCCCAGTCTCCCACCACTTTTGGAGATACCAGCATATGCAGCAATCCCAGTCTCCCATCACTTTTGGGGATACCAGTATACGCAGCAATCCCAGTCTCCCACCACTTTTGGAGATACCAGCATACGCAGCAATCCCAGTCTCCCACCACTTTTGGGGATACCAGTATACGCAGCAATCCCAGTCTCCCACCACTTTTATAGATACCAGCATACGCAGCAATCCCAGTCTCCCACCACTTTTGCGGATACCAGCATACGCAGCAATCCCAGTCTCCCACCACTTTTGGAGATACCAGCATACGCAGCAATCCCAGTCTCCCACCACTTTTGGGGATACCAGCATACGCAGTAATCCCAGTCTCCCACCACTTTTGGGGATACCAGCATACGCAGCAATCCCAGTCTCCCACCACTTTTGGAGATACCAGCATACGTAGCAATCCCAGTCTCCCACCACTTTTGGAGATACCAGCATACGCAGCAATCCCAGTCTCCCACCACTTTTGGGGATACCAGCATACGCAGCAATCCCAGTCTCCCACCACTTTTGGAGCTACCAGCATACTCAGCAATCCCAGTCTCCCACCACTTTTGGGGATACCAGCATACGCAGCAATCCCAGTCTCCCACCACTTTTGGAGATACCAGCATACGCAGCAATCCCAGTCTCCCACCACTTTTGGAGATACCAGCACACGCAGCAATCCCAGTCTCCCACCACTTTTGGGGATACCAGCATACGCAGCAATCCCAGTCTCCCACCACTTTTGGGGATACCAGCATACGCAGCAATCCCAGTCTCCCACCACTTTTGGGGATACCAGCATACGCAGCAATCCCAGTCTCCCACCACTTTTGGAGATACCAGCATACGCAGCAATCCCAGTCTCCCACCACTTTTGGGGATACCAGTATACGCAGCAATCCCAGTCTCCCACCACTTTTCTAGATACCAGCATACGCAGCAATCCCAGTCTCCCACCACTTTTGGGGATACCAGCATACGCAGCAATCCCAGTCTCCCACCACTTTTGGAGCTACCAGCATACTCAGCAATTCCAGTCTCCCACCACTTTTGGGGATACCAGCATACGCAGCAATCCCAGTCTCCCACCACTTTTGGAGATACCAGCATACGCAGCAATCCCAGTCTCCCACCACTTTTGGAGATACCAGCATACGCAGCAATCCCAGTCTCCCACCACTTTTGGAGATACCAGCATACGCAGCAATCCCAGTCTCCCACCACTTTTGGAGCTACCAGCATACTCAGCAATCCCAGTCTCCCACCACTTTTGGGGATACCAGCATACGCAGCAATCCCAGTCTCCCACCACTTTTGGAGATTCCAGCATACGCAGCAATCCCAGTGTCCCACCACTTTTATAGATACCAGCATACGCAGCAATCCCAGTCTCCCACCACTTTTGGAGATACCACCATACACAGCAATCCCAGTCTCCCACCACTTTTGGAGATACCAGTATACGCAGCAATCCCAGTGTCCCACCACTTTTATAGATACCAGCATACGCAGCAATCCCAGTCTCCCACCACTTTTATAGATACCAGCATACGCAGCAATCCCAGTCTCCCACCACTTTTGGAGATACCAGCTTACACAGCAATCCCAGTCTCCCACCACTTTTGGAGATACCAGCATACGCAGCAACCCCAGTCTCCCACCACTTTTGGAGATACCAGCATACACAGCAATCCCAGTCTCCCACCACTTTTGGAGATACCAGCATACGCAGCAATCCCAGTCTCCCACCACTTTTGGAGCTACCAGCATACTCAGCAATCCCAGTCTCCCACCACTTTTGGGGATACCAGCATACGCAGCAATCCCAGTCTCCCACCACTTTTGGAGATACCAGCATACGCAGCAATCCCAGTCTCCCACCACTTTTGGAGATACCAGCATACGCAGCAATCCCAGTCTCCCACCACTTTTGGAGATACCAGCATAAGCAGCAATCCCAGTCTCCCACCACTTTTGGAGCTACCAGCATACTCAGCAATCCCAGTCTCCCACCACTTTTGGGGATACCAGCATATGCAGCAATCCCAGTCTCCCACCACTTTTGGAGATACCAGCATACGCAGCAATCCCAGTCTCCCACCACTTTTGGGGATACCAGCATACGCAGCAATCCCAGTCTCCCACCACTATTGGAGATACCAGCATACACAGCAATCCCAGTCTCCCACCACTTTTGGGGATACCAGTATACGCAGCAATCCCAGTCTCCCACCTCTTTTGGAGATACCAGCATACGCAGCAATCCCAGTGTCCCACCACTTTTATAGATACCAGCATACGCAGCAATCCCAGTCTCCCACCACTTTTGGAGATACCAGTATACGCAGCAATCCCAGTCTCCCACCACTTTTGGAGATACCAGTATACGCAGCAATCCCAGTGTCCCACCACTTTTATAGATACCAGCATACGCAGCAATCCCAGTCTCCCACCACTTTTGTAGATACCAGCATACACAGCAATCCCAGTCTCCCACCACTTTTGGAGATACCAGTATACGCAGCAATCCCAGTGTCCCACCACTTTTATAGATACCAGCATACGCAGCAATCCCAGTCTCCCACCACTTTTATAGATACCAGCATACGCAGCAATCCCAGTCTCCCACCGCTTTTGGAGATACCAGCATACACAGCAATCCCAGTCTCCCACCACTTTTGGAGATACCAGCATACGCAGCAATCCCAGTCTCCCACCACTTTTGGAGATACCAGCATACACAGCAATCCCAGTCTCCCACCACTTTTGGAGATACCAGTATACGCAGCAATCCCAGTCTCCCACCACTTTTGGAGATACCAGCATACGCAGCAATCCCAGTCTCCCACCACTTTTGGAGCTACCAGCATACTCAGCAATCCCAGTCTCCAACCACTTTTGGGGATACCAGCATACGCAGCAATCCCAGTCTCCCACCTCTTTTGGAGATACCAGCATATGCAGCAATCCCAGTCTCCCACCACTTTTGGAGATACCAGCATACGCAGCAATCCCAGTCTCCCACCACTTTTGGAGATACCAGCATACGCAGCAATCCCAGTCTCCCACCACTTTTGGAGCTACCAGCATACTCAGCAATCCCAGTCTCCCATTACTTTTGGGGATACCAGCATACGCAGCAATCCCAGTCTCCCACCACTTTTGGAGATACCAGCATACGCAGCAATCCCAGTCTCCCACCACTTTTGGGGATACCAGCATACGCAGCAATCCCAGTCTCCCACCACTTTTGGAGATACCAGTATACGCAGCAATCCCAGTCTCCCACCACTTTTGGAGATACCAGCATACGCAGCAATCCCAGTCTCCCACCACTTTTGGAGATACCAGCATACGCAGCAATCCCAGTCTCCCATCACTTTTGGGGATACCAGTATACGCAGCAATCCCAGTCTCCCACCACTTTAGGAGATACCAGCATACGCAGCAATCCCAGTCTCCCACCACTTTTGGGGATACCAGCATACGCAGCAATCCCAGTCTCCCACCACTTTTGGAGATACCAGCATAAGCAGCAATCCCAGTCTCCCACCACTTTTGGAGCTACCAGCATACTCAGCAATCCCAGTCTCCCACCACTTTTGGGGATACCAGCATACACAGCAATCCCAGTCTCCCACCACTTTTGGAGATACCAGCATACGCAGCAATCCCAGTCTCCCACCACTTTTGGGGATACCAGCATACGCAGCAATCCCAGTCTCCCACCACTATTGGAGATACCAGCATACACAGCAATCCCAGTCTCCCACCACTTTTGGGGATACCAGTATACGCAGCAATCCCAGTCTCCCACCACTTTTATAGATACCAGCATACGCAGCAATCCCAGTCTCCCACCACTTTTGGAGATACCAGTATACGCAGTAATCCCAGTCTCCCACCACTTTTGGAGATACCAGTATACGCAGCAATCCCAGTGTCCCACCACTTTTATAGATACCAGCATACGCAGCAATCCCAGTCTCCCACCACTTTTGTAGATACCAGCATACACAGCAATCCCAGTCTCCCACCACTTTTGGAGATACCAGTATACGCAGCAATCCCAGTGTCCCACCACTTTTATAGATACCAGCATACGCAGCAATCCCAGTCTCCCACCACTTTTATAGATACCAGCATACGCAGCAATCCCAGTCTCCCACCGCTTTTGGAGATACCAGCATACACAGCAATCCCAGTCTCCCACCACTTTTGGAGATACCAGTATACGCAGCAATCCCAGTCTCCCACCACTTTTGGAGATACCAGCATACACAGCAATCCCAGTCTCCCACCACTTTTGGAGATACCAGTATACGCAGCAATCCCAGTCTCCCACCACTTTTGGAGATACCAGCATACGCAGCAATCCCAGTCTCCCACCACTTTTGGAGCTACCAGCATACTCAGCAATCCCAGTCTCCAACCACTTTTGGGGATACCAGTATACGCAGCAATCCCAGTCTCCCACCACTTTTGGAGATACCAGCATACGCAGCAATCCCAGTCTCCCACCTCTTTTGGAGATACCAGCATATGCAGCAATCCCAGTCTCCCACCACTTTTGGAGATACCAGCATACGCAGCAATCCCAGTCTCCCACCTCTTTTGGAGATACCAGCATATGCAGCAATCCCAGTCTCCCACCACTTTTGGAGATACCAGCATACGCAGCAATCCCAGTCTCCCACCACTTTTGGAGATACCAGCATACGCAGCAATCCCAGTCTCCCACCACTTTTGGAGCTACCAGCATACTCAGCAATCCCAGTCTCCCATTACTTTTGGGGATACCAGCATACGCAGCAATCCCAGTCTCCCACCACTTTTGGAGATACCAGCATACGCAGCAATCCCAGTCTCCCACCACTTTTGGGGATACCAGCATACGCAGCAATCCCAGTCTCCCACCACTTTTGGAGATACCAGTATACGCAGCAATCCCAGTCTCCCACCACTTTTGGAGATACCAGCATACGCAGCAATCCCAGTCTCCCACCACTTTTGGAGATACCAGCATACGCAGCAATCCCAGTCTCCCATCACTTTTGGGGATACCAGTATACGCAGCAATCCCAGTCTCCCACCACTTTTGGAGATACCAGCATACGCAGCAATCCCAGTCTCCCACCACTTTTGCGGATACCAGCATACGCAGCAATCCCAGTCTCCCACCACTTTTGGAGATACCAGCATACGCAGCTGTGGCCGGAGAGACTAGCCAGCCACACGTGTAATGGCGTCTGCGGCACTGAAGGGGTTAACCCTCGTGCCCAGCGCCATGTTGCGGACTGTTTAAAAGTTTGTTGAATCATGTGTTTTACTTTTAACATGTCATATGTAGTGCTCTGTGCACTATTGCAGGAAGGCATGTTTAACTGTATCTATTTTATATTCAAGACAGGCTTGGTGTATATTTAAAGGAAAAATGCAGTTACTATAGATGTCAGAATACGCATCTCTTATCCTCTGGAAATAGGAAGTGGCATGCTAATGGCCCTGTACTAGCAGTGAGGTGTGAAGGACAATACCTTTTGATGTGTAAGTTCCTTAGAGAGAGATGCTAATCATTGGGTTTATGGGCTTGGATTTGATATACGATCCCTGAATGGAAGATAAAGGAAGGAAGACTGTTTGTTTGTATTGTAGCCATTCCTGTTGTAATCTTAAACACTGAGATTGCCTGCAGATGGGAATGACCAGACACATTTGTATTTTGAAGATATGTGATAAATTTATCAATAGTGAATGTTAATCTGATACCAAACGTTGTCTGGGTGACAGGAAGGAGGATATTGTTTTATTGCACTTATATCCTTGTAAAATGTAATTTATTGGTATTTTGTAAAATAACCTGATTGGTTGGAGAAGACAGGGAGGGCTTACCCACCTGTGGTACTGTGTGGAAAACTGACATAAAAAGGAGACCTGCGTGCCTCCAGTGTGGTAGTTGTAACATCTTCTTCTGCTGAAAACATCTTGATTGTATGCTGTTGCCCCTAGCAATAGGGAGGAGCCTTTTTAAAGGTTATTTGAGCAATAAACATCTTTGCCTCAAGACTGCTTCATCTTGTGACCAACAGGGTTAGGCCAAACCTAGCCCCGTCCTCCGGCTGTCCAGGGAAGCACCTAGCGTCTCCAAGTTCCGCCCTCCGCCAGCTACCGGTAGAGGCCTAGCAAGTGGCTAGTGGGGATTCGTCAGCACCACACAGGGGTGGTAAGGCAGTGCGTCGGCACATACAGAGCAGAACCGTGGTTCCAAACGCCACGGCAGGTTAGGAGTTTGGTGGTGGCAGCGAGAACCCGCCCACAGCGCAGTGGGTGGAGTCAGTAACAGGCGGTTACTGACGGTAAGCGGGAATCCCCTATGTGGTCAGGCCTCGTGCGGCTTGACCTTCCAATCTGTGCGCAGTCAACGGGACGCGAAAGCGGCGAGTGCTTTCGTACGGTACAGTCCTGTCACAGAAAATGGTGGCATAGTGGTGGGATATTCCCAGGCGGCTTTTCATCACCCGATTGGAGAAGCCGAGTTACTCAGGAGAGGAGTAACTGCAGCGCAGGAGAACGCACAAGATGGCGGAATTCAGCGGAATGTCCAAGGAGGATCTGGAGATCGTATGCCAGGGGAAGGGTGTGGATATCCCTTCCAACGCGTCCAGAAGCGTCATGAAGGCGGCGCTCAGGAGCGTGGAGGAGTCTCATCGGGCGGAGGTGGAAAGCACTGACGGCGTCAGCATCGCAGAGGACGGCCCACCAGTGGACCTTCGTACAGAACCGGTGAGAACCACAAGCCCCGACCTCTCTCACAGCAGCAATGTTTCCCAGCAATCCCTAGCAGGGCAAGGATCCCAACGTCCCATGGGGGGCGGCCCGGATACCCTAGCAGATCGGCTAGCGGAATTGGGGGAAAGGGCAACGGAGCAAGAGCGCGTGATCATCATCCAGATGTGGCGTGATGAGCGGGCACCACAGGCCGTGGTACCCCGGGAGCCGTTGTCAGCTGTTGTACACAGATCAGGACGTATACAGTTTGCCAAGTTTGCAGACAGTGATGGGGACATTGATGGACATTTGCAAGTTTTTGAAAGGACTTGTAAACTACACGATCTACCCAAGTCAGAGTGGGTGAGACACCTTGTGCCCACTCTGCATGGAGAGGCCTTGGAGGCCTATCGAGGAGTGGCGACGGAGGACTGTGGGAACTACGACGAAGTCGCGAAGGCCCTCCTCCAGCGATTCTTCATCACTCCAGAGTCTTACAGGAAGAAATTCAGAGACTTGCCTAAGAATCCTAGCAGCACCCATGAGCAGTTCGCCAACCAGCTGCGGCAGTACGTGGTGAAGTGGGTGAAGGATTCGGAAGCCACTACATGGGACGCACTGATCGACCTGATCTGCAGGGAGCAGTTCTACCGCAGGTGCGCCCAAGAAGTGAAGGAGTGGGTGCTAGATCGGGAGCCACCCAGCTTAAAAATGGCTGCCCAATTAGCCGACAAATATGTGGCAATTCGGCCCCGGGGGCAGAAGCGCCCCGCCAGCAGCCAGCTCCAACAGACTGTACCACCAAGGGGACCCCCCTCTTCAGCTCATCACCCCCAAAGACAAGCATCGTCCAACCTGGGTGCTCTTAGCCAGCAACCGCACCGCAGCATCCCTGCAACTGATCAGAGATCATCGGTGCCACGACTGGAGAAGTGCTATGGCTGTAGGAAAATCGGACATCTGAGGATGAACTGTCCTGCATCCCAAGCACCCCAGACTCGTGCCCCAAATCCGAGTGCTGGAGCCCGGATCGCTTGTTTGACGAGAGGAGATGAGATTACAGAGACTGTTCCCCCTCCAGTCAGTCCGATGGAGTGTGGCGAGAGACAGGTGCACTCTGCGGAGAGAGTCACCTGCATGGCCAAACAGCCCCTACACAACATGTGGAGGCACCTGCAGCCAGTCCACGTGGGACCCCTGCAGGGAGAAGGCCTAAGAGACTCCTCTGGGGCCTCAATCACTGTGGTGAGCCCCCACCTTATAGATCCTGCTGCAGTATTGCAGGGTCGCACTGCCACGGTCACCCTGGCAGAAGGAACAGAAAAAGCGGTTCCCATGGCAAGAGTCTACCTGGACTGGGGAGCTGGACCAGAGTTGCGAGAAGTTGCCGTCATGGATGGTCTCCCAACTGATGTGGTCCTAGGAAATGATCTGGGTGGTGGGATCGTCACTATGTTTGTTGGCGCCATTCCCCGGAGTCAAGTTCCAAAACCACTGTTGACATCAGCTACTCCAGCACAGCCCAGCCCAGAGGAAAAGACTACAGCTGCTAGACAACTGCCAGCACAGCCAACCACAGCATCAACCAGCCCAGAGGAAAAGATCACAGCGGCTAGATCAGTACATCGACCCCGCATGCCTTTTGCCTCTGGTATGCCTACGTCCCCTAGCAACGCAGAGGATGTCGGTTCCAGCTCGTTTGATCCTGTGGGGGTGCCCAATGATGCTCCTGACCCAAGTGGTTTGCCAACTCCGGCGGTGAGTATGAGAAACCACACTGACTTTTCCATGACTGACCCCTACCAGACTGACCCTAGTAATCCCCACCTAGATACCCCTGTAGAGTGTCCCAATTTAGGAGAGATTGAGGGCCACAGGCAGGAGTTTAGGGAGGCTCAACTCTCTGACCCGTCCCCGAAAGGCATGAGGCGCCACTCTGGCAGCGGCCTTGACAGGGTTGGGGCGGGGAGGTTGACCTGGCGGGAAGGGTTAAGGTACAGGGTAGCCAGGAAAGTGGGAGGGGATAGACCAGATAGGGAATGTGTCCAACTGGTCCCCTCAGGGAACGTTCCTGCGCAACCGGTGTCGGTTGCCAGCGAAACCCCTCTGGACAGTAACCCGGAGACAGACCATACCCTGAAGTGCCTGACACAGAGCTTACCCTGGTCTGGAATGTCGGATGACGCCCAGACCAACTGTAAGGCTGGTGCCATGCGTTGGCAGCCGGGGCACTCCAGCGTTTGTGTTGTCTCTGGGCCTCTGCCCATAGGAGAACCCTTGCAGCAAGTTGCTGTGGACATAGCAGGTTCCCTGCCTGTGCGCAGTAGATCGGGGAAGACACGCAGCCTCCCTGTAGTGGATGCCACACAGGATCCAGAGGCTGGTGGTCTGGCCGCCATCACTGTGGCACAGGTAGCGGACGAGGAGGAAGGAGTAGGCCTAGTTGACAGGGTAGGTTTCCCGAGTCATAGGTCGACGGAGGAGGATTGGAGGGCAGGTCTGACAGTTAGGGCAGACAGTTGCCAGATAGGTATGATGGAGGTGCAGTGCCTGGGGCACCATGTGGGAGGAGACAGGGGTAGGCCCAAACCAGAGGGGGTGGAGGCAACCAGAGGCTGTCCCCGACCCACATCACCCAGACCGGTACTGACCTTAGAACCTGTAAGGCCCTACGGACATGTTGTCATTGACTTTAGTCCTGTAGTGAACCCCTTGACAGAGATGGCTAGGAAGGGCATTCCCAAGTCAGTGGACTTTGCACCCGCTTGCGAGTTGGCATTCCAGTCATTGAAGGAGGCTCGGGTACCCGCTCCAGTGCTGATGGCGCACATTCTTGACCAGAACTGTGTGTTACGAACTATTGCGCCACTGCACGGACTGGGAGAAGTACCGAGCCAGAAAGAGCCATATGGGCAGGAGCACCCTGTGGCCTGGTTGAGCAGTATACTGCTATTGTGGGAGGTGGGGTATGCCACGATTGGGACACCTTGGGTGGCACTTGTTTGTAACCGGCCCCCCACCGTGGTGACTTACCACCTACCCGTTAGGTGGCGGCAACCTACCTTGGGGAAATTGGACAGACTTTTGTGGTGGAGCCTTGCACTTGGACTTCAGATGGACTATTTGAACCTTGTGCACCCACGAAGAGAGGCCTACTGCACTATGGATGAACTGTCTAGGCCGGAGCCTACACACCCTAGGTAGCGTCCCCTTCAACACAAGGGACTGCGGGACCAGGACCCAAATCGTTGGGACATGGGTCCCTGGTTGACCCGCTTGAATGGGGGGGAAGGAATGTGGCCGGAGAGACTAGCCAGCCACACGTGTAATGGCGTCTGCGGCACTGAAGGGGTTAACCCTCGTGCCCAGCGCCATGTTGCGGACTGTTTAAAAGTTTGTTGAATCATGTGTTTTACTTTTAACATGTCATATGTAGTGCTCTGTGCACTATTGCAGGAATGCATGTTTAACTGTATCTATTTTATATTCAAGACAGGCTTGGTGTATATTTAAAGGAAAAATGCAGTTACTATAGATGTCTGAATACGCATCTCTTATCCTCTGGAAATAGGAAGTGGCATGCTAATGGCCCTGTACTAGCAGTGAGGTGTGAAGGACAATACCTTTTGATGTGTAAGTTCCTTAGAGAGAGATGCTAATCATTGGGTTTATGGGCTTGGATTTGATATACGATCCCTGAATGGAAGATAAAGGAAGGAAGACTGTTTGTTTGTATTGTAGCCATTCCTGTTGTAATCTTAAACACTGAGATTGCCTGCAGATGGGAATGACCAGACACATTTGTATTTTGAAGATATGTGATAAATTTATCAATAGTGAATGTTAATCTGATACCAAACGTTGTCTGGGTGACAGGAAGGAGGATATTGTTTTATTGCACTTATATCCTTGTAAAATGTAATTTATTGGTATTTTGTAAAATAACCTGATTGGTTGGAGAAGACAGGGAGGGCTTACCCACCTGTGGTACTGTGTGGAAAACTGACATAAAAAGGAGACCTGCGTGCCTCCAGTGTGGTAGTTGTAACATCTTCTTCTGCTGAAAACATCTTGATTGTATGCTGTTGCCCCTAGCAATAGGGAGGAGCCTTTTTAAAGGTTATTTGAGCAATAAACATCTTTGCCTCAAGACTGCTTCATCTTGTGACCAACAGGGTTAGGCCAAACCTAGCCCCGTCCTCCGGCTGTCCAGGGAAGCACCTAGCGTCTCCAAGTTCCGCCCTCCGCCAGCTACCGGTAGAGGCCTAGCAAGTGGCTAGTGGGGATTCGTCAGCACCACACAGGGGTGGTAAGGCAGTGCGTCGGCACATACAGAGCAGAACCGTGGTTCCAAACGCCACGGCAGGTTAGGAGTTTGGTGGTGGCAGCGAGAACCCGCCCACAGCGCAGTGGGTGGAGTCAGTAACAGGCGGTTACTGACGGTAAGCGGGAATCCCCTATGTGGTCAGGCCTCGTGCGGCTTGACCTTCCAATCTGTGCGCAGTCAACGGGACGCGAAAGCGGCGAGTGCTTTCGTACGGTACAGTCCTGTCACAGCAGCAATCCCAGTCTCCCACCACTTTTGGGGATACCAGCATACGCAGTAATCCCAGTCTCCCACCACTTTTGGGGATACCAGCATACGCAGCAATCCCAGTCTCCCACCACTTTTGGAGATACCAGCATACGTAGCAATCCCAGTCTCCCACCACTTTTGGAGATACCAGCATACGCAGCAATCCCAGTCTCCCACCACTTTTGGGGATACCAGCATACGCAGCAATCCCAGTCTCCCACCACTTTTGGAGATACCAGTATACGCAGCAATCCCAGTCTCCCACCACTTTTGGAGATACCAGTATACGCAGCAATCCCAGTGTCCCACCACTTTTATAGATACCAGCATACGCAGCAATCCCAGTCTCCCACCACTTTTGTAGATACCAGCATACACAGCAATCCCAGTCTCCCACCACTTTTGGAGATACCAGTATACGCAGCAATCCCAGTGTCCCACCACTTTTATAGATACCAGCATACGCAGCAATCCCAGTCTCCCACCACTTTTATAGATACCAGCATACGCAGCAATCCCAGTCTCCCACCGCTTTTGGAGATACCAGCATACACAGCAATCCCAGTCTCCCACCACTTTTGGAGATACCAGCATACGCAGCAATCCCAGTCTCCCACCACTTTTGGAGATACCAGCATACACAGCAATCCCAGTCTCCCACCACTTTTGGAGATACCAGCATACGCAGCAATCCCAGTCTCCCACCACTTTTGGAGCTACCAGCATACTCAGCAATCCCAGTCTCCAACCACTTTTGGGGATACCAGCATACGCAGCAATCCCAGTCTCCCACCTCTTTTGGAGATACCAGCATATGCAGCAATCCCAGTCTCCCACCACTTTTGGAGATACCAGCATACGCAGCAATCCCAGTCTCCCACCACTTTTGGAGATACCAGCATACGCAGCAATCCCAGTCTCCCACCACTTTTGGAGCTACCAGCATACTCAGCAATCCCAGTCTCCCATTACTTTTGGGGATACCAGCATACGCAGCAATCCCAGTCTCCCACCACTTTTGGAGATACCAGCATACGCAGCAATCCCAGTCTCCCACCACTTTTGGGGATACCAGCATACGCAGCAATCCCAGTCTCCCACCACTTTTGGAGATACCAGTATACGCAGCAATCCCAGTCTCCCACCACTTTTGGAGATACCAGCATACGCAGCAATCCCAGTTTCCCACCACTTTTGGAGATACCAGCATACGCAGCAATCCCAGTCTCCCATCACTTTTGGGGATACCAGTATACGCAGCAATCCCAGTCTCCCACCACTTTTGGAGATACCAGCATACGCAGCAATCCCAGTCTCCCACCACTTTTGGGGATACCAGTATACGCAGCAATCCCAGTCTCCCACCACTTTTGCGGATACCAGCATACGCAGCAATCCCAGTCTCCCACCACTTTTATAGATACCAGCATACGCAGCAATCCCAGTCTCCCACCACTTTTGGAGATACCAGCATACGCAGCAATCCCAGTCTCCCACCACTTTTGGGGATACCAGCATACGCAGTAATCCCAGTCTCCCACCACTTTTGGGGATACCAGCATACGCAGCAATCCCAGTCTCCCACCACTTTTGGAGATACCAGCATACGTAGCAATCCCAGTCTCCCACCACTTTTGGAGATACCAGCATACGCAGCAATCCCAGTCTCCCACCACTTTTGGGGATACCAGCATACGCAGCAATCCCAGTCTCCCACCACTTTTGGAGCTACCAGCATACTCAGCAATCCCAGTCTCCCACCACTTTTGGGGATACCAGCATACGCAGCAATCCCAGTCTCCCACCACTTTTGGAGATACCAGCATACGCAGCAATCCCAGTCTCCCACCACTTTTGGAGATACCAGCACACGCAGCAATCCCAGTCTCCCACCACTTTTGGGGATACCAGCACACACAGCAATCCCAGTCTCCCACCACTTTTGGGGATACCAGCATAAGCAGCAATCCCAGTCTCCCACCACTTTTGGGGATACCAGTATACGCAGCAATCCCAGTCTCCCACCATTTTTGGAGATACCAGCATACGCAGCAATCCCAGTCTCCCACCACTTTTGGAGATACCAGCATACGCAGCAATCCCAGTCTCCCACCACTTTTGGAGCTACCAGCATACTCAGCAATTCCAGTCTCCCACCACTTTTGGGGATACCAGCATACGCAGCAATCCCAGTCTCCCACCACTTTTGGAGATACCAGCATACGCAGCAATCCCAGTCTCCCACCACTTTTGGAGATACCAGCATACGCAGCAATCCCAGTCTCCCACCACTTTTGGAGATACCAGCATACGCAGCAATCCCAGTCTCCCACCACTTTTGGAGATACCAGCATACGCAGCAATCCCAGTCTCCCACCACTTTTGGAGCTACCCGCATACTCAGCAATCCCAGTCTCCCACCACTTTTGGGGATACCAGCATAAGCAGCAATCCCAGTCTCCCACCACTTTTGGAGATTCCAGCATACGCAGCAATCCCAGTCTCCCACCACTTTTGGGGATACCAGCATACGCAGCAATCCCAGTCTCCCACCACTTTTGGAGATACCAGTATACGCAGCAATCCCAGTCTCCCACCACTTTTGGGGATACCAGCATATGCAGCAATCCCAGTCCCCCACCACTTTTGGAGATACCAGCATACGCAGCAATCCCAGTCTCCCACCACTTTTGGGGATACCAGCATACGCAGCAATCCCTGTCTCCCACCACTTTTGGAGATACCAGCATACGCCGCAATCCCTGTCTCCCACCACTTTTGGGGATACCAGCATACGCAGCAATCCCAGTCTCCCACCACTATTGGAGATACCAGCATACACAGCAATCCCAGTCTCCCACCACTTTTGGGGATACCAGTATACGCAGCAATCCCAGTCTCCCACCACTTTTGGAGATACCAGCATACGCAGCAATCCCAGTGTCCCACCACTTTTATAGATACCAGCATACGCAGCAATCCCAGTCTCCCACCACTTTTGGAGATACCAGTATACGCAGCAATCCCAGTCTCCCACCACTTTTGGAGATACCAGTATACGCAGCAATCCCAGTGTCCCACCACTTTTATAGATACCAGCATACGCAGCAATCCCAGTCTCCCACCACTTTTGTAGATACCAGCATACACAGCAATCCCAGTCTCCCACCACTTTTGGAGATACCAGTATACGCAGCAATCCCAGTGTCCCACCACTTTTATAGATACCAGCATACGCAGCAATCCCAGTCTCCCACCACTTTTATAGATACCAGCATACGCAGCAATCCCAGTCTCCCACCACTTTTATAGATACCAGCATACGCAGCAATCCCAGTCTCCCACCACTTTTGGAGATACCAGCATACACAGCAATCCCAGTCTCCCACCACTTTTGGAGATACCAGCATACGCAGCAATCCCAGTCTCCCACCACTTTTGGAGATACCAGCATACACAGCAATCCCAGTCTCCCACCACTTTTGGAGATACCAGCATACGCAGCAATCCCAGTCTCCCACCACTTTTGGAGCTACCAGCATACTCAGCAATCCCAGTCTCCCACCACTTTTGGGGATACCAGTATACGCAGCAATCCCAGTCTCCCACCACTTTTGGAGATACCAGCATACGCAGCAATCCCAGTCTCCCACCACTTTTGGGGATACCAGCATACGCAGCAATCCCAGTCTCCCACCACTTTTGGAGATACCAGTATATGCAGCAATCCCAGTCTCCCACCACTTTTGGAGATACCAGTATATGCAGCAATCCCAGTCTCCCACCACTTTTGGAGATACCAGCATACGCAGCAATCCCAGTCTCCCACCACTTTTGGAGATACCAGCATACGCAGCAATCCCAGTCTCCCATCACTTTTGGGGATACCAGTATACGCAGCAATCCCAGTCTCCCACCACTTTTGGAGATACCAGCATACGCAGCAATCCCAGTCTCCCACCACTTTTGGAGCTACCAGCATACTCAGCAATTCCAGTCTCCCACCACTTTTGGGGATACCAGCATACGCAGCAATCCCAGTCTCCCACCACTTTTGGAGATACCAGCATACGCAGCAATCCCACTCTCCCACCACTTTTGGAGATACCAGCATACGCAGCAATCCCAGTCTCCCACCACTTTTGGAGATACCAGCATACGCAGCAATCCCAGTCTCCCACCACTTTTGGAGCTACCAGCATACTCAGCAATCCCAGTCTCCCACCACTTTTGGGGATACCAGCATACGCAGCAATCCCTGTCTCCCACCACTTTTGGATATTCCAGCATACGCAGCAATCCCAGTCTCCCACCACTTTTGGGGATACCAGCATACGCAGCAATCCCAGTCTCCCACCACTTTTGGAGATACCAGTATACGCAGCAATCCCAGTCTCCCACCACTTTTGGGGATACCAGCATACACAGCAATCCCAGTCTCCCACCACTTTTGGAGATACCAGCATATGCAGCAATCCCAGTCCCCCACCACTTTTGGAGATACCAGCATACGCAGCAATCCCAGTCTCCCACCACTTTTGGGGATACCAGTATACGCAGCAATCCCTGTCTCCCACCACTTTTGGAGATACCAGCATATGCAGCAATCCCAGTCCCCCACCACTTTTGGAGATACCAGCATACGCAGCAATCCCAGTCTCCCACCACTTTTGGGGATACCAGCATACGCAGCAATCCCAGTGTCCCACCACTTTTATAGATACCAGCATACGCAGCAATCCCAGTCTCCCACCACTTTTGGAGATACCAGTATACGCAGCAATCCCAGTCTCCCACTACTTTTGGAGATACCAGTATACGCAGCAATCCCAGTGTCCCACCACTTTTATAGATACCAGCATACGCAGCAATCCCAGTCTCCCACCACTTTTGTAGATACCAGCATACACAGCAATCCCAGTCTCCCACCACTTTTGGAGATACCAGTATACGCAGCAATCCCAGTGTCCCACCACTTTTATAGATACCAGCATACGCAGCAATCCCAGTCTCCCACCACTTTTATAGATACCAGCATACGCAGCAATCCCAGTTTCCCACCACTTTTGGAGATACCAGCATACACAGCAATCCCAGTCTCCCACCACTTTTGGAGATACCAGCATACACAGCAATCCCAGTCTCCCACCACTTTTGGAGATACCAGCATACGCAGCAATCCCAGTCTCCCACCACTTTTGGAGCTACCAGCATACTCAGCAATCCCAGTCTCCCACCACTTTTGGGGATACCAGCATATGCAGCAATCCCAGTCTCCCACCACTTTTGGAGATACCAGCATACGCAGCAATCCCAGTCTCCCACCACTTTTGGAGATACCAGCATACGCAGCAATCCCAGTCTCCCACCACTTTTGGAGCTACCAGCATACTCAGCAATCCCAGTCTCCCACCACTTTTGGGGATACCAGTATACGCAGCAATCCCAGTCTCCCACCACTTTTGGAGATACCAGCATACGCAGCAATCCCAGTCTCCCACCACTTTTGGGGATACCAGCATACGCAGCAATCCCAGTCTCCCACCACTTTTGGAGATACCAGTATATGCAGCAATCCCAGTCTCCCTTCACTTTTGGGGATACCAGTATACGCAGCAATCCCAGTCTCCCACCACTTTTGGAGATACCAGCATACGCAGCAATCCCAGTCTCCCACCACTTTTGGGGATACCAGCATACGCAGCAATCCCAGTCTCCCACCACTTTTGGAGATACCAGTATATGCAGCAATCCCAGTCTCCCTTCACTTTTGGGGATACCAGTATACGCAGCAATCCCAGTCTCCCACCACTTTTGGAGATACCAGCATACGCAGCAATCCCAGTCTCCCACCACTTTTGGAGCTTCCAGCATACTCAGCAATCCCAGTCTCCCACCACTTTTGGGGATACCAGCATACGCAGCAATCCCAGTCTCCCACCACTTTTGGAGATACCAGCATACGCAGCAATCCCAGTCTCCCACCACTTTTGGAGCTTCCAGCATACTCAGCAATCCCAGTCTCCCACCACTTTTGGGGATACCAGCATACGCAGCAATCCCAGTCTCCCACCACTTTTGGAGATACCAGCATATGCAGCAATCCCAGTCTCCCACCACTTTTGGAGATACCAGCATACGCAGCAATCCCAGTCTCCCACCACTTTTGGAGATACCAGCATACGCAGCAATCCCAGTCTCCCACCACTTTTGGAGCTACCAGCATACTCAGCAATCCCAGTCTCCCACCACTTTTGGGGATACCAGCATACGCAGCAATCCCAGTCTCCCACCACTTTTGGAGATACCAGCATATGCAGCAATCCCAGTCTCCCACCACTTTTGGAGATACCAGCATACGCAGCAATCCCAGTCTCCCACCACTTTTGGAGATACCAGTATACGCAGCAATCCCAGTCTCTCACCACTTTTGGAGATACCAGCATACGCAGCAATCCCAGTCTCCCACCACTTTTGGGGATACCAGCATACGCAGCAATCCCAGTCTCCCACCACTTTTGGAGATACCAGTATATGCAGCAATCCCAGTCTCCCACCACTTTTGGAGATACCAGCATACGCAGCAATCCCAGTCTCCCACCACTTTTGGGGATACCAGCATACGCAGCAATCCCAGTCTCCCACCACTTTTGGAGATACCAGCATACGCAGCAATCCCAGTCTCCTACCACTTTTGGAGATACCAGCATACGCAGCAATCCCAGTCTCCCATCACTTTTGGGGATACCAGTATACGCAGCAATCCCAGTCTCCCACCACTTTTGGAGATACCAGCATACGCAGCAATCCCAGTCTCCCACCACTTTTGGGGATACCAGTATACGCAGCAATCCCAGTCTCCCACCACTTTTGGGGATACCAGCATACGCAGCAATCCCAGTCTCCCACCACTTTTGGAGATACCAGCATACGCAGCAATCCCAGTCTCCCACCACTTTTGGAGATACCAGCATACGCAGCAATCCCAGTCTCCCACCACTTTTGGGGATACCAGCATACGCAGTAATCCCAGTCTCCCACCACTTTTGGGGATACCAGCATACGCAGCAATCCCAGTCTCCCACCACTTTTGGAGATACCAGCATACGTAGCAATCCCAGTCTCCCACCACTTTTGGAGATACCAGCATACGCAGCAATCCCAGTCTCCCACCACTTTTGGGGATACCAGCATACGCAGCAATCCCAATCTCCCACCACTTTTGGAGCTACCAGCATACTCAGCAATCCCAGTCTCCCACCACTTTTGGGGATACCAGCATACGCAGCAATCCCAGTCTCCCACCACTTTTGGAGATACCAGCATACGCAGCAATCCCAGTCTCCCACCACTTTTGGAGATACCAGCATACGCAGCAATCCCAGTCTCCCACCACTTTTGGGGATACCAGCATACGCAGCAATCCCAGTCTCCCACCACTTTTGGGGATACCAGCATACGCAGCAATCCCAGTCTCCCACCACTTTTGGGGATACCAGTATACACAGCAATCCCAGTCTCCCACCATTTTTGGAGATACCAGCATACGCAGCAATCCCAGTCTCCCACCACTTTTGGAGATACCAGCATACGCAGCAATCCCAGTCTCCCACCACTTTTGGGGATACCAGTATACGCAGCAATCCCAGTCTCCCACCACTTTTGGAGATACCAGCATACGCAGCAATCCCAGTCTCCCACCACTTTTGGAGATACCAGTATACGCAGCAATCCCAGTCTCCCACCACTTTTGGAGATACCAGCATACGCAGCAATCCCAGTCTCCCACCACTTTTGGGGATACCAGCATACGCAGCAATCCCAGTCTCCCACCACTTTTGGGGATACCAGTATACGCAGCAATCCCAGTCTCCCACCACTTTTGGAGATACCAGCATACGCAGCAATCCCAGTCTCCCACCACTTTTGGAGATACCAGCATACGCAGCAATCCCAGTCTCCCACCACTTTTGGAGATACCAGCATACGCAGCAATCCCAGTCTCCCACCACTTTTGGGGATACCACCATACGCAGCAATCCCAGTCTCCCACCACTTTTGGGGATACCAGTATACACAGCTATCCCAGTCTCCCACCACTTTTGGGGATACCAGCATACGCAGCAATCCCAGTCTCCCACCACTTTTGGAGATACCAGCATACGCAGCAATCCCAGTCTCCCACCACTTTTGGGGATACCAGTATACGCAGCAATCCCAGTCTGCCACCACTTTTGGAGATACCAGTATACGCAGCAATCCCAGTCTCCCACCACTTTTGGAGATACCAGCATACGCAGCAATCCCAGTCTCCCACCACTTTTGGAGATACCAGTATACGCAGCAATCCCAGTCTGCCACCACTTTTGGAGATACCAGCATACGCAGCAATCCCAGTCTCCCACCACTTTTGGGGATACCAGTATACGCAGCAATCCCAGTCTGCCACCACTTTTGGAGATACCAGTATACGCAGCAATTCCAGTGTCCCAACACTTTTGGGGATACTCACCAGTTTGCGCAGCAATCCCAGTCTTCAACATCCTTTAATTCGACCTTGAATACATTGAAGAATAGACAGAGAGGTCCAGAATTTGGAGATTCATTAATTAGTACAACTCCAGAGGAATCTACTCCCAGCAATAAACCACAGTACCAAATTCTCTAATGTATACTGTGCACATACAGTAAATGTATATTCTATGTTTATTGGTTGGGTATTTTTGGTTAATGCATTGTTTGTGAAATGCGTATGTTTGTCTTCAAAAATTCAGGTATTGCGCATACACTCATAATTCTGAGTACATCATACATACACCTTGGTCTTATGATTATCTCGTTTGTATTTTGCACTGCAATATCGCCGCACTTTTTTTATTTATGTACAACGGGGGTCTTCAATCTTTGCCCTGCAGCTGTTATGGAACTACACTTCCCAGCATTTTCTGCCACCGTTTAGCATGGGCTAAAATCTAAAATGTAGATGGGCATGCTGGGAACTGAAGTTCCATTACAGCTGCAGGGCAAAGGTTGAAGACCCCTGTGATACACCATGGTGGTCATTCTGAGTTGTTCACTCTGATAATGTCGATATTATCTTAAACCATAAAGCTATACCTTTAAACACACTTTTACCATGGAGCCGCTGCGGCCGCTTCACTCAATACCCACGCTACGTACTTTGGGGGTCATTCCGAGTTGTTCGCTCGTTATTTTTTTTCCGCAACGGAGCGATTAGTCGCTAATGCACATGCGCAATGTCCGCAGTACGACTGCGCCAAGTAAATTTGCTATGCAGTTAGGAATTTTACTCACGGCATTACGAGTTTTTTTTTTTCGTTCTGGTTATCGGAGTGTGATTGACAGGAAGTGGGTGTTTCTGGGTGGAAACTGGTCGTTTTATGGGTGTGTGTGAAAAAACGCTACCGTTTCTGGGAAAAACGCGGGAGTGGCTGGAGAAACGGAGGAGTGTCTGGGCGAACGCTGGGTGTGTTTGTGACGTCAAACCAGGAACGACACTGACTGAACTGATCGCAGATGCCGAGTTAGTCTGGAGCTACTCAGAAACTGCTAAGTGTCTATTCGCAATTCTGCTAATCTTTCGTTCGCAATTTTGATAAGCTAAGATTCACTCCCAGTAGGCGGCGGCTTAGCGTGTGCAAAGCTGCTAAAAGCAGCTTGCGAGCGAACAACTCGGAATGACCCCCTTTGTACGCTATTTGCGTACAGAGTCCCGTACCGTGTACGGACTTAGCGTACAAACGCCGCGCTGGGGGTACAAAGTACACACAGCGCGCGCAGACACTCTTGATAATCTTTAAACCTTATTCGTAATGCAATGCAATGATATTACACTCTAAACCTTATGCAGCAAAGCACTGCAATGATTTTACACCTTAAACCTTATGCAGTGCTGACGGTACAAAATACCCGCAGTGTGTACACACCTTATCAATACACTCTTAAACCTTATACAGTTAGGTAATGTAATACGCTTTAAACCCTAGCAGGGAAAACAAGACACAACACCGATTTGTAGTTAAACACTGGGCTCCGAAACCTCAGCGTATATATCTGGAAGGGGATAACAATACAATTTATACACTACAGTACAACAGAGTAAATGGCTACAGTCAATGTACATATGTGAGAATATTCGCAAGCGCAACCTGGTCCATTCCTCCGTTAATCAGGTAGATAGCGTTCAGAGTCTTCTGACCGGCCAGGCAGCAACAGGCTTTTTATACACTACTTCCATAAACAATACAATGGATACTGTAATCCCTTTGTCCATTGGACACAGAGATGCATCTTTACATTACAGGAGAGGTCATAGGTTGATTTGAAAAGGTGGGCGATGTCTTTCCCAACTGCTCTTGTGGGTGGTCTCCTCTGGATTCCCGCCGCATACATAATATACAGTAAATACAGTTTATATCTATATTCTACTTCTGCACATAACTATACGCAGGAACATGCGATCTTCCTCTAACCAACACCGGAATGTTACCCTTAAAATACCCTACAGCTGGATACTAGACATCACCCTTAGTCTGTCCCTTCCTATCATGCAAAGGTGAATCCCTTAGTCCTGGAATCATTTAAACTGTTGATACTTTTTTTTAAATTCAATCATTTTTATTGGTTTTTCACTTTACAATTAAACAATACAACAAAACTACTAAACATACAGTGTTCCATATAAGGGAATGCGCAGATTCCCATCCAAAAAGTTTCAATCACAGCATGTAAGATGTGCAGGCTCCAATTCATGCATATACATTTATAAATCAGGAGAAGTGACATATAAGGAGACACCTTAGTCAGCTATAATAATCATATATATCTCAAAAACTAATCAACCAACTCTATTTGTACAACACATAACCTCAAACCCGGGCAAGTGGGTGGCCGGCCGCGGCCCCATGGGCGATACACGAGAGGGAAAACGACGCCATCAGTACAGACCCACCTACACACCTCCACACAATCCCCATGGTACATGGCCCATCCCTCCATCCCGTCAACATATTGGTCACATTGTGGCAAGTAATCAGTCACTATGGTTCGTTGAATTAGGAGAGCTGAGCCATCTGCCCCATAGGTCGTGATACTTTTTCCTTGCTTTTGTAGCCATGTATACATATTTTTCGTGAGCAGCTGTTTCATTAACAAGCGAAACCCATGACTGTACTGTGGGAGCATCCTTAGCCAACCATAATCTAGCGACACACACCTTGGCTAAAGCACACAGATTAATCAGATATCGTCTGCTAGGAGCATCCAGGGTCTCTTCCTCCAAAGCCGACAACACACATACCACCGGAGTACACACATCCAATGGAATACCAGTCGACACCATAATACTAATAACACCAGACCAAAACACTGCCATCCTGGGGCAAAGCCAAATAATGTGCCAAAAATCAGCATCCAGACTGCCACATTTAGGACATCTGGTAGTATGAGTACCGCCCATGCGGGCCAATCTCACTGGTGTCATGTACACTCTATGTATAATAAACAATTGGATTTGCTGATATCTAGTGGTGGTGGTAGATAACCGTGGGGAGCAAAGAGCATTCTCCCATACCTCGTCAGAAATTGTTCCCAGGTCCGATTCCCATTTATTTCTAAGAGAGGATAATGGGTCAGAGTAGTGAGACCGGAGCATACTTGTATAAATACTGGATACCAAATGCCCGTTACCCAGATTCTGTAAGAGCAACTTGACTGGGGAGGCCAGAATCTTCGGAGGGGTATTAGAAAACTGTACATTAATCGCATGTCTCAGTTGCAAATAACGATAAAAATAAGAGGAGGGTAAATTATAGTCCTGTTGGAGCTGCTGGAAAGATTTCAATATATCGCCATTATACAATTGCCCCAGGGATGTAACCCCCCACCTACCCCACACCGCCCTAGTATGCAGCGAGGCCAGTTCTGGGAGACCAAGGACATTATGTAACGGAGTGTCTGGGTCTATACCCTGGCCCAGCAATATAGTATGTACCCGCTTCCACACAAGAGTGGCCTGCCTTATTATAGGGACCTCAGACAATTTAGCGTTCCCACAGAGTAACAACTGCAACGGCGTGCCATCAGGATACTCCTGCAGAAACATTTGTGAGTGTAAGGTGAGTCTGTCGGAGTCAGACATCCACTCCCAGATATGCATAATAGTAGAATTTAAAGACAGGGAGGGCCAGTCCTCCTGACAGTCTTGGTCTAGACAGGGTGTCAATCTTCAACCGTGCTCTTCTGCTAGCCCAAATCAAGGAAGATAGTAGGCTGTCAATTTGCCTGAATATTTTTAAGCCAATATATATATAGGTGACTGCTGAAGAACATAGAGGAGCTTAGGGAGGTACACCATTTTCACTAAGTTGACCCTACCAGTAATAGTCAGAGGCAAAGCCCCCCAAACCTTAATTTTCGAGCGGAGAAAAACAATCTGCGGCGTAATATTAAGAGAAACATAAGTACAAGGGTCATTCGATACCCAAATACCCAGATACTTAAAGGAGTCTACCCACTTAAGCGGGATATGGATCAATGGGGCTACCGGGATTGGACCCTTAAGTGGAGTGATGTTGGATTTATCCAAATTAATTTTGAGCCCAGAGAATTGTCCATGGGTGTTGATCATATCCAGAATTATTGGCAAAGAGGAGACATAATCCTGAACAAATAACAGGAGATCATCAGCTTATAATGCTATTCTATCTTCTCTTGCGCCCACCTTAATACCCATAATATCGGGACTAGCTCTAATCAAACATGCCAATGGTTCAATAGCGATGGCGAACAATGTGGGGGAGAGCGGGCAACCCTGTCTCGTTCCCCTGGACAAGGGGAAGGAATGTGATACGTATCCATTCACCGAGACCCTGGCCATGGGCAGAGAATAAAGCAATCTAACATATTTGATAAAATTGGGACCCATGCCAAATCTACTCATGGTTTCCCACAAGAAGGCCCACTCCACCGAATCAAAGGCCTTTGCGGCATCTAAGGAGGCTACAACAGAAGAGCAGGCCTCCCCATGAGAAACCTGAAAATGGGTGAACAAGCGCCTTAAAATAACAGCAGTGGACTTACCAGGCATAAAGCCTGTTTGGTCCGGGTGAATGATTTGGGTTATAACCCGATTGAGTCTAGAAGCCAGGACCTTGGCCAGGATTTTAATATCCGTGGGTAGCAGAGAGATAGGTCGATATGACTCAACCCTCTTGGGGTCCTTATCTGGCTTGGGAATCACTATAATCAATGCCTCCGCCATAGAAGGGGGAAGCCTATTTTGCTCAAATATAGTATTAAATAGAGTAAGCAACTGAGGGGCGAAAAATCTAACGTGTTTCTTATACAGCTCCGACGGGATACCATCAAGGCCAGAGGCCTTGCCATCTGGAGATGTGGTGATCGCAGCCTCTACCTCCTCCAACGACAGAGGAGCGTCAAGAAGAGCTCTAGCCTCACTGGAGATACAGGGCAACTGGATTCGATCCAAGTAATTACACAATTCTATGGGGGAACATGTTAGTGTGGAGCTATATAACGCTTGATAATATGATACAAATTCCGTGACAATTTGGGGGGTGCGGTCTAATACCGTCCCGGCCGAGTTCACAACCTCCAGTACCGTATGAGAGGAACGGTCCCCCCTTGCAAGATTAGCCAAATAAGAGCCCGGTCTATCCCCTCTAGCGTATTGAACATGCGAGGAGAATAGAAGCCTGTGCTGGGTTTTCCCCCATAGATACTCCTTCCATTCTTTCTGAGCATGGAGCCAGTCTAATTTAGAGTTGTCCAAGCCATCCTGTATGTATATCATCTCAGAAGCAATAACCCGAGCCTCCAGCTCAGCCTCATGTTTCTTAAAGGAGGATTTAAGACTACCCACTCTTTTGATCAAAGTCCCTCTCATGAAAGCTTTAAAGGTATCCCACAATAAGGAGATGTCGGTAGTGTCCGCATGTGAATTAAAAAATTCTAGCCAGTTAGCTTCCAATTCGGATCCCGCACCCATATGCGTGAGCCAGAAGGGGTTAAATTTCCATACTGCTTGGCCCCTCTGAGAGCTTAAGTCAATATGTACCGATACAGGGGAGTGGTCCGAAATACCCCTAGTCTCATATTTAACACCATGTATCATGGGCAGGAGCTCCCGAGTGAGGAGAGCCAAGTCTATCCTAGAGAAGGAAGTGTGGGAGTGTGAGAAACATGAATATTGCCTCAGGTCAGGATATTTCAATCTACAGGGATCGACCAAGCCCAGCTCAGAGACAGTATCTGCAAATGGAGACCGCTTCGGCTGGGGGTTGGAGGATGCCATGGATAACCTATCCAGTTCATGGTTTAAGACATTGTTAAAGTCACCCACACAAAGTCAGCCACCCCCGGGGACGCAGCCATGAAGGTAGACACCTTTTTAAGAACGTCAGGCGAGTAAGGTGGGGGCACATACACAGCTAGCAACAGTAAAGGAACGGAGTTGATTTTACATTTTAGAAACACATATCTCCCCCACTGATCTGTTTGTACACCATCAAGCAAGAAAGGAGCAGACTTTCTAATCAGAATCGACACTCCCCGGGATGCCGAGGTATGCGTGGAATGAAAAGCCCACCCCACCCACGGCTTTTTAAGGGACAGAAGTCTAGTGCCTACCAAGTGGGTCTCCATTAAACAGATTACATCTGATGCATATTGTTTGATCTGCCTAAGTACCAAGGAACGCTTGATTTTGTCATTGATCCCCCTCACATTCCAGGACAGTAACCTGACCAGAGCCATAACAGAGCATTTTTAACGATGAAGCAGATGACCCGCGACCAGCCACCCAAGCACATATCCACTCACCCATACCCGTGTGCAGCTGCAAAGGAAGCACATCTGAAACAAACACACTGCATATCAGAGAATAAAAACAAAACAATACTTTCGTAACATAACCCCCACCCCCACCCCGTATACCACTAAAAACTTGCAGCATACCTGATTCCCTAACAAACAACTCTCCCAAAAAGCGAACACTAACAACTAAGGCAAGAAATACCCTTACACATTTTATAAAGTCAAATAAAACAAAAGAGAGACCCAAAAAGGGGGGCCAAGAATTCAATGACCTTGCGGCAGGAGTAACCTCCAGCTAAACTCATGTTCCCCCTAGGGCCGTCAGAACAGCCCCATCTAAAGAACCACTTAGAACCATACTTCGGGACAGGGATATACCCAGGCGGGCCTGAGAGTAATCTATAGAGCTGAACAGGATGCTAGTTCAGGGCAATATGAGGCAGATATAAGGGCATAAGTAAGCACCGTAACATATTAGTGAAAGTAGAATAACAGTTTTAAAGATATCCCAGCATTTACCCCTACACAATGAGCACACATCCCTCCCAGAAACCCAATGCTTGGGTTCAGTCAGCGGCCATCGCCCGCCGTGCCGGAAAGTGTCTGTCCAGCCACACCGAAGCCTCACGAGGAGTCAAGAAGAATTTAGTTTCTCCATCCGAAACCACCCGCAGTTTAGACGGAAAGAGCATGGCATAGGGGATGTTCAGGTCACGCAGCCTGCGTTTCACAGGGACGAACTGAGCTCTATCTTTTTGCACGTCAATTGCGAAATCCGGAAAAACTGAAATCGGAGAACCGTTCCACTTGAGGGGGCCCCTAGTGCGGGCCAATTTCAGAATCACATCCCTATCCCGGTAATGAAGCAGCTTGGCAATGAACGTACGGGGGGGTGCCCCTGGAGGTAAAGGACGCATCGGAACTCTGTGAGCGCGTTCCACCGCAAAATGTGGGGTGAATTCCTCCGCTCCAAACACGTCCAACAGCCACTTCTCAAGAAATTTTTCAGGGGCGGCACCTTCCTCTTTCTCAGGGAGGCCGACGAAGCGCACGTTGTTCCGCCTCAATCTCCCCTCCATATCGGTCATCTTTTTATTTACCTCCAACATCTGCGACTCCAGGGCAGAAGTACGTCTGCCGATTGGCGTAATCGTGTCTTCCAACGTGGATACGCGCGTCTCAACTTCACCGACTCTCTCTCGCACCCGCTGAAGGTCTTGATGAATAATGGATAAGTCCGCTTGGACCTGACCGATCCTATCGGCCAAGCGGACTTCGCTGGCTGTGACCGCATCCAGCACCTTTTGCAATGCCGCATCCGTAGCCTCCGCAGAAGAGGAGCCAGCCGACGGAGAAGGCGGCGATGAGGTCGACTGTAACTCCCCCCCCTGTTGGGACCGTGTCGGAGGGTTTCTAGCAAATTTCTCTAACTTCGCCGCAGCCGCGGCAGATTGATGTGGTTTAACCATTGCAGCCAAGCCGGTAATAGAGAGCCAGAAATTATAGTATATCAGAACTGTCCAGGTGCTACGTGTGTAACTGCGAAGTATATCAAAACTGCCCAGCTGCCGCCTATGGACACATAGTATATCAAAACTGTCCAGTGGGTGTGTATGGAGAGGGCAGTATAGCAAATCTGTCCAGGGACAGCCAGTCTAAATGCTGCCCGGAAGCATCTGCTTGAGGGCCAACAGGATAATGTATCAATTTTCTCACACTGTGTCCCAGTATATATCAATAAACCATAGGGGCAGCCCAGCCAAGGAGTCACTATTAGTTTATATATAGTCAGTGTAGGGAGATCTGCAGACACAGATGCTCCCACACGTCTCCCTCCAAGGCCAGCTCCGTCCTCCCAGCAGTGTAACCCAGCAGTGTAAGTGCCTCTCCGAGAGGCAGACAGGGGAGTAGAGCAGAAGCCGCAGTGGTGATCAGGGGATCGGCGGCGGGACCCGCGGCGGTGCCATAGCAGAGGTCAGGCAGAGTCTCCTTGTCTCGGCTCCACACAGCGGCAGCAGGAGCGGAGACGGACAGCAGTCTCCAGCGCGGTCACGTGGTGTAGCTGGCCCCGGCACCCGGCTCGCACAGACAGTCCGGCTGCAGCGGGAATCGAGGGTACAGCTCCCTGTCTGACACGGCGGCCCCACCAAGAGTTCCCACAGGTATGGGGCTATTTTCGGGCCCAGGGGGGGACACAGGATCTAGTTATAGGATGATGAAGCTGGAGAGCCACAGAGCCCGTGTGCTACTCCATGTCCGCCTTGGCCACGCCCCCTAAACTGTTGATACTTGCTGATGTGGTGCAGGGGGGCTATGTGTACAATGTGCACTATTTGGGTTAAAGATGTAATGTTCTGATAACCCTCTATGCGCTCTCAAACTCCGCCGTAAATACCCACACCACGCGCAGGACCGCGGGAGCGATCATACGCAAATTGTGGATATGTGCATGCACGGCGGAACAAGTGCACGCGCAGCGGGCATGTGTTTTTGGTTAGTACGTGGTGTGTGTGCTACAATATTTTTCGACTTTGACAGTCCACCCTTTGGCAGTCAACAATAACTGCCACTATCTAAACACTAAACAGAAAAATATACAATACAATATCTACAGATGATTGGATGGTAGGAGGAGAGGTGTAGGTGGGAAATGTATGACCTAGTGGGATAGTAAAAGCATGTATGTATGAATTCATGTCTGAGGGGCATGTACCATCGTGCCGTTTATGTTCTAAATAAGCTTCAAGGTATTGCGAAGTATACATTAAATCCTTCTTATCCCGTATTAAGGGTCTGTAAGTGGGCCAACAAACACTACCGAGCTCTTTTCCGCTTCTTGTTCCAACAAATGGGGTGCACATTTAGTTGATGATACATGGAGGGGGAACATATGTGAGTGCTAGTATATGTGGATATCACCTGTCGCCTATGTGTGTCACTAACTGAAGGTTGTAGAGATGAAGATAAGACACATATCTAAAATACATTCACATAACATTTACATGAACATTCTTGGGTGTAGTTGATGTCTTTTCCTGATCGATGTATCTGGGCAAAGGGGGAGACAAAGGAAAAACGGGTGAAAGAAACAGGCCATGGAATTCATTTGCAATCCTTATCATAACACTGTCTCTATGGATGGGTCGTAAATTAAATCTGCTGCTGTAACAATGCCCTCGCTCCTTAAACTCATCAAATTTGTGCCGTGCTTGCGCCGCATTAGAATTCGAACACACCTAAATATCAAGCCAATAATTATGACGACTCCCAGGATACAAAGGAGAAACTTTCCTACACTCATAATAACATTTTGAGCCCATTCTCCTAAACCTGAGAACCAATTGCGTGGGTTCAACCATGAGACCCAGCCGGTCAGTTCATTACTCACAGCCGTCAGGGTAAGGTTGTGTCTCCTTCGGAACTCCCACATCAACTGCAAGATATCGTCCATCTTTTGATCGATGATCTCGGTTGGGTCATCAGTGCTGTTTGTAATATACGTGCAGCACTTCACACCATATTGAGTTGCCAAAGTGACACAGTACCCACCCGTCACGGCTGTGATATAATTAAGGACCATCCTGTGCTGGATCAGTTCCGTTTTGTAAGCTTGCAACTCCCTACCCGTATACCTGAAGGTGTCGTCATACATCTCAGTGATATTATCTATCAAGTTCGCTAGCGCATGGATATACCTACAATTTATAATTCCTCTGGCAGTACGGGTGATGTCTATTGCGAGAAGGAATTGAATCCCGGTGGATTCGTGGATCAAATCAGAGGCTACGTGCTCTGTCCTATCTATGAGGTGTCTCTTGGCGATGTGTTTATAGTGAGTATGAGTATAAGGAGCCTGAGCACTGCGGGGAACATCTTTCATCTTATCATGGGTTATGGTCATGACTTCTGGCAACACTCTTCCAACATAACACAATCCCTCTGAGTTTGGGGCAAGCCACTTATACGCCTTTCTCCCACATATGAAATAAGCATCATCGGGGAGAACATATGGGACAGAATATGACATTACCATATTGCAAACTTTCCAACTTTCCCTAGTTCTCTCATCTGTTCAGTACAAGTATCAGGCTGTATGATATGAGCACAGTACCCTGGTGATACTTCTCCAACCCGCATGGTCTTGCTTCCTTGAGTATACCTATACCGAAAATACCTTCCACTGTTGGCTATTTGGCGTACAAGTTCAGAGTCTATGGGTATCCTATCAGCTCTATGTGAAAAGGCCATGGTCTGGTTATTCCATGTCACCTCCCAATTTCCTGGTTTTCGGAGATTGGAAATGTTGAAACATAACAAGGATCTATCTACATGATACTGGTGGAGCTTCAAACTAGGGGGCCTAGAAATATTAAATTTCTTGTCCACCGGTCTCCCACCCCGTAATTCGAGTACCTCATCTATAGCTAAAGGGTATGGTACTAATCCTGACTTGCTCTGACCTTGAGGTACTTGTGAACACACCCAGCATTCTGTTTGGTTTAAAACCTTACCCACTAGTGAGTGGTAATCACTCAATGGATGACGGTCCATGTTGATATTAAGGCTGGACTGACATCTCTGGATGCACCCATCCTCAACTATGTTCTCACAATTTTTACAAATGCAATCTTCCTCAGCCAATAACCCTTCACGGTGCCTCCGAGCTCCCTGACTACCAGATCGTTTTCTGATACTCGCCTTTGCTCGAGTGATGTGTTGCTCTTGGAATTCTACAAATCCATCCTCGCCATCAGAACCCATTCCAGATCCTTTCTCGACCTCTCTGGGACTCTCACCGAAACAGACTGTTCTGGTCAACAACAGAGTTAACAGGAAAACCCGGAACGCAGTCTCTTGGGGTAAGTCCATCTTGTTAAGGGAAGAGAAAGGAAACAAGAAGGGGGAGGAAAAGGGAAGGAGGGTAGTGGGAGATGGAGAAAATAATAAGAAAAAGGAAAAACTGGTGCGACAACCGCCTCTCGATCTTGTTGTTCTCCGCGCTCAGGTGCCGTCTCAACCGTACTGCCTCTCAGCCTTCCCGGAACAGACACTCCAGTGATACGATGTTCTCTACACTCTGCTCTTTGTCACGGGTTCTCTCTGGGTCAGCGACCTTCTTACAGTGGGACGAGTGGACCCAAGTCTCTCTTTCGGCAACCTTTAATGCTGTCGTGCTGGTTAGTAAGACTTGGTACAGTCCTTCCCACCTGTCAATGAGGCAACCTGAGCGTAGAAAATTTTGAATCATTACATAATCCCCAGGTTCAATGTCATGACAATTACTGTCTGGCAGATCAGGAATCACCAGCTTTAGATTTCTGTTTTGATTCCTCAGCTGCTGGCTCATCTTAACCAAATATTTTACAGTCACTTCGTTATTGTATTTCAAATCATCCTGGGGGTCTATCATTACATGGGGTTGTCAACCAAAAAGAATCTCAAAGGGTGATAGGTTAAGAGGGGACCTGGGAGTGGTTCTGATGCTGTACAATACTAGTGGCAAAGCTTCTGGCCACAACAATCCAGTTTCAGCCATCACTTTGCTCAGCTTGTTCTTAATAGTGCTGTTCACTCTCTCCACCTTTGCACTCGCCTGTGGACGGTATGGAGTATGCATCTTGCTATTAATTCCCATCAGTTTGCACATGACCTGAAAGACTTCACCTGTAAAATGGGTACCCCTATCGCTTTCAATTATTCTAGGGATACCATATCTACACACACATTCCTGCACAGTTTTCTTTGCAGTGAACGTAGCAGTATTTGTGGCAGCGGGGAACGCTTCTACCCAGTTGGAAAATACGTCAATACAAACTAACACATATTTTAAATTTCTGCAGGGTTGTAACTGTATGAAATCAATCTGTATTACCTGGAAAGGGCCGTCTGTCGGCGGGATATGGGATGGTTCTGTTGGTATTGACTTTCCAATATTCTTCCTCAAGCAAATAAGACATGTCATTGCTCTCTTACCCGCATGAGAAGAGAATCCTGGCGCACACAAGTAGGCTCTCACCAGCTTACACATACCCTCTTTACCCAGATGAGTCAGACTGTGTGCCACCTCAGCTAAGCTTGGAAGATATGCTCTGGGGGCCACTGGCTTACCCTGTCCATCTGTCCAGAGTCCTGAGGACTCCTGGCCATATCCCTTTGACCTCCAGACCACCTTTTCCTGTGGGGAACACAAATTTTGCATCTCACTTAATTTTTGTGTGTTGACGGTGTTGAATATCATCAGTGATGTGATATCTGTTTGTATGGGGGTGCTGGCTGCTGATTAAGCAGCTTCGTCTGCCCGGCTGTTACCAAGTGACACTGGGTCTTGACTGTAAGTGTGGGCTTTGCACTTGAGAACAGCCACTCTGTCTGGTTCTTGTATCGCTGTTAGAAGCCTTTTTATATGGGATGCATGCGCTACAGGTGTGCCAGCTGCCATCGTGAAATTTCTGAGGCGCCATAGGGCCCCGAAATCATGCACTACTCCAAAGGCATACCTAGAATCTGTATATATATTGGCTGACTTACCCTTGGCCAATTCACACGCTCTGGTTAGGGCGACCAGCTCAGCAACTTGTGCTGAGTGTGGTGGGCTCAGTGGTTCAGCTTCTATGATACCTCTGACATCTACGACTGCGTATCCAGTACACAGGTCTCCCGGGTCCGTCTGTCTGTGGCAACTACCGTCAGTGTAAAAAGTAAAATCTACGCCTTCCAGTGGGTTGTCACTAATGTCGGGTCTTGCAGTGAAAGTCTGGTTCAGATATTCCATACAATCATGTGTGTCAGTGTCTGTACTGAATCCTCCTTCACCATCATTCTCATCCTCCACCCTTTGTGCCTGTCCAGGCACACTTGGCAGATAAGTTGCAGGATTTAGTGCGCTGCATCTCTTTATGCTGATGTTTACAGGGGCCATTAGTGCTAATTCCCACCTTGTAAACCGTGCCGATGAGACATGCCTGGTTTGGGCGGAGTTCAGTAAGGCTGACACTGCATGAGGTGTATGAATGGTCAGGTTGTTTCCTAACACTACGTCTTCGCTTTTACTCACTAGCAAGGCTATCGCTGCAACACTTCACAAGCATGTGGGGAGAGACCGTGCTACGGTGTCCAACTGTGCACTGTAGTAAGCTACCGGCCTGCTGGCATCACCATGTCTGTGGGTTAGGACACCTGCCGCACACCCAGCACTTTCCATACCGTACAATTCAAAGGGTTTCCCATAATCTGGCATGCCTAATGCAGGTGCCTGTGATAGGCACTGTTAAGTCTCTCAAATGCCAGTTCGGACTCATCTGTGTGAGAGATCCGATCTGGTTTGTTCGAGGAGACCATTTCCTGCAAAGGTAAAGCCGGTATGGAGAACCCTGGGATCCAGTTTCGGCAGTACCCACACATTCCAAGAAAAGTGCGGATTTGTTGCTGGGTTTGTGGCAGAGTCATGTCGCGAATCGCCTGTATTCTATCAGCGGTGAGGTGTCTAAGTCCTTGTGTCAAGCAATGTCCCAAATATTTTACATTGGTCTGGCACAACTGCAACTTATCCTTTGAAACCTTGTGTCTGTTAGGGTCTCCTGCTCTGTGCTGCCACGTCGTCATGGCAACCGGGAGACAAGTGCTAGCGGAGTAACCTGAGCGTAGCTGATACTCCGGTTCGGGTCTTTTGCTGTGCAGTGGTTACAGGCTCTGTGCACGGCAGGGGATCCGGTGCTGGTTTTTGTGCTCACAGTCTGTGAGGTCTGAGTGGGGCGTGGACAGCACCTGCTATATAAACCCTCTTCTCAGGTTAGGCAGATGCTGCTGAATCTTTGTTGGTTAGTCAGTTCCTGAAAGCTAGCGAGTACTGTGTAAACTTTGTATTTGTTTGTTGCTTACTGCAAATAGGCCTTGGGATTTGGTATTACACTCTGCCAATCCAGACCTAGCAGTAAGACTGGAGTCAGTCGTTTAACCTGCTGGGGTTCTTTTGCTACTCTGTGAACCTAGCAAGTTTGCGGCTGTATTCTCAGACTTGCCTGCCAAAATCCTTTCTCACTGTGCAAGGTGTTCAGGTGTCAGTTTAGTGGCAGTAAGCTGAACCAGTGCACTGCAAGTGAGGACTAGGATTGTGGAGACTCTCCTTGTGTCTATTATTCCATCTCTGACCAAGGAGTTTACTGCCACACCCGTTGGTAACCCTTTAGGGTTTTGCTGTTGCCCTTAGCAACAGCATTTCGGGTTCTCTACGTATTAAATCACTACATCTTGCTTCTTTCCATCTGAGCATTCCTAATATTAGGAAGACACCCAGTTTCTTAGCCTTTGGGCTTCTCTGTTCACTTTGTGTTTATTGTGTTACCCTATCACCTTCTGTGTATGTAATGTCATATTCCCCAGTCTGTCTGTGAGTTCATTTGTTTTGCATCCCTCACCGTTCAGACACCAGTACATTCCTACTGGCACTGGTGTGCATAACATATTCAGCAGCCTAATACCCCTGTTGAAATTTTGTGGGAATATGGCGCATACCCCTCAAAATACTTTGCAACAGGTGGTCGATCAGGTGCAGGTCCTGACTCGACAATTTAATGATTTGTCCATTAAAATGCACACCTCGCAGGCCGCTGGCGGAGCTCCCGCAGCAGCAGTACCTTCAGGGGTTAAGGAGCCGAAAGTAAATCTCCCGGATCGTTTTTCTGGAGATCGCTCGCAGTTCTTTTGTTTCAATGAGAGCTGCAAGCTATATTTCCAGCTTAGGCCTCAGTCTTCTGGGTCGGAGATTCAGCGGGTGGGCATAGTGATTTCCCTGCTACAATGAGACCCACAGGTCTGGGCATATGGGTTGCAGCCTGACTATCCGTCGCTTAAAAATGTTGATGCTTTTTTTACGGCACTGGGCATGTTGTATGATGACCCTGACAAGACGGCCTCAGCCGAGGCTCAGATTTCGATCCTTAAGCAAGGGCGAAGGCCAGTTGAGGTTTATTGTACGGAGTTTCGGAGGTTGGCCCATGATACCCAGTGGAATGACCCAGCCCTGAGACACCAGTACCGAAGAGGTCTTTCTAACCAGTTAAAAGACCAACTGGTACAATATCCCTTGCCTGATAGCTTGGATCAGCTCATGCAGTTATCCATTCGGGTGGATAGATGGCTGAGAGAGCGCAGGCTTGAAAGGGAGACCGAGGTTTCCTTCTTTCCCAAGGGAACCTCAGACTCTGAGGAATTTTCCGAGGAGCCTATGCAGATTGGGGCTACCCGCCTCTCCTCGCGTGAGAAGACGCGGAGGAGACAGCAGGGGTTATGTTTGTACTGTGGGAATAAAGGTCATGTGGTAGTATCATGCCCAGAAAAGCCAGAAAACTTCAGGGCCTGAGGGTGATGGGAAATATCCTGTCAGGCCAGAAGTCAGAATTTCCCAAGAAGACTTTTATCATTCCGGTGACCTTGAAGATCCTCGGTCAAACTGTCAAGACTGAGGCCTTTGTGGACAGTGGGGCCAACGGGGTTTTTATGGACCGCCAATTCGCCCTGAAACACTCTGTTCCCTTAGTACCCTTGGCATCGGAAATTGAGATTTGTGGGTTAAACGGGGAACCATTATCCCAGGGTAAAATTACCTCTTGCACTAGCCAGATTTCTTTGTCTATTGGAGCCACACACTCTGAAAAATTGTCCTTTTATGTGACTGTCTGTACTTTTGCCCCATTGGTGTTGGGGTTACCCTGGTTAAGGGCCCACAATCCTCAATTTGACTGGGTCTCTGGGGAGATTCTTAGTTGGGGTACTGATTGTTTCAGGAGTTGCTTGAGCCTTCCAGTCAGGCTTTCGCAGCTAAGTTTGCCAGGATTGCCAGGATGTTATGCAGATTTTGCGGACGTGTTCTCCAAAAGAGTTGCAGAGGTACTACCTCCCCATCGCCCCTATGACTGTGCCATTGATTTGTTGCCGAATGCTAAGCTTCCCAAGAGCAGGTTGTACTCCCTGTCACATCCTGAGACTCAGGCTATGGCAGAGTACATTCAGGAGAACTTGGCTAAGGGATTTATCAGACCTTCACAGTCTCCAGTTGGGTCGGGGTTCTTCTTCGTGGGTAAAAAGGACGGTTCGTTGCGACCCTGCATCGACTTCAGGGAATTGAACCGTATCACGATTAAAAACTCATACCCACTGCCTCTCATTTCGGTCTTGTTTGACCAGCTTCGTACTGCCACCATTTTTTCTAAGATTGACCTACGCGGTGCGTACAATCTAATCCGAATAAGAGAGGGGGATGAATGGAAGACTGCCTTTAATACCCACTCAGGGCATTATGAATATTTGGTGATGCCTTTTGGGCTCTGTAATGCCCCGGCAGTCTTCCAGGACTTCATGAACGATGTGCTCAGGGAATATTTGGATAGATTCTTAGTTGTATACTTAGATGACATCCTAATCTTCTCCCATTCCCTGGAGGAACATCGGAAGCATGTACGCTTAGTCCTCCAGAAACTCAGAGACCACCGGCTTGGGGCGAAGCTGGAGAAGTGCGAATTTGAAGTTCAGCAAATCGCATTTCTAGGATATATTATCTCCCCAGAAGGTTTCCAAATGGAGGGTTCCATGGTACAGGCAGTCCTGGATTGGGTGCAGCCCACTAGTTTGAAGGCGCTTCAGCGTTTTCTGGGCTTTGCGAATTTTTATAGACGATTTATCGCTGGATTTTCGTCTATAGTGGCGCCCTTGGTGGCACTCACTAAGAAAGGGGCGGATGTTGCTCACTGGTCTTGTGAGGCCAAAGCGGCTTTTGCCCGTCTCAAAAGGGCATTTGTCTCGGCCAAGGTGCTGCGACACCCAGATCCAGAGCGTCCTTTTGTGGTGGAGGTGGATGCCTCTGAGATGGGTATTGGGGCAGTGCTCTCTCAGATGGGGGTGTCTGATAATCGCCTTCATCCCTGTGCTTACTTTTCCCGTAAATTTTCGCCTGCCGAGATGAATTATGACGTGGGTAACCGGGAATTGTTGGCTATTAAGGATGCACTCGAGGAGTGGAGACACTGGCTTGAGGGGGCTAAGTTTGTGGTCTCAATTCTCACCGACCATAAGAATTTGGCATATTTAGAGTCAGCGAAGCGCCTCAATGCCATGCAGGCACGATGGGCTTTGTTTTTTGCTCGCTTTAATTTTTTGATAACATATCGCCCTGGGTCAAAAAACATCAAGGCTGATGCGCTCTTGCGGAGTTTTGCTCCAATCCAGGAGACCACCGAGGAGCCATTGCCCATTGTGTCCCCATCATGTATTAAAGTGGGCATTACCCAGGACCTCTTGTCATTAGTCCTTAGAGCACAGGAGCAGGCTCCTCCAGACCTTCCGGTAGGTCTTTTGTTTGTGCCTCCTAGGTTAAGACAGCGAGTGTTCCTGGAATTCCATGCCAAGAAGTCGGCAGGTCACCCGGGTATTGCCAGAACTCGGGAGCTGCTATCTAGGGCGGTGTGGTGGCCCTCGGTGGCTAGGGATGTGGATCAGTGGGTTCGGGCATGTGACATCTGTGCCCGAAATAAGACTCCTAGAGGGGTTCCTGTTGGCCCATTACATCCACTCTCTATTCCATCTAAGCCATGGACCCACATTTCAATGGATTTTGTGGTGGACTTGCCCAAATCCTCGGGGATGACAGCCATCTGGGTTGTCGTTGACAGGTTTTCGAAGATGGCGCACTTCGTTCCATTGGTTGGGCTGCCATCGGCCAGATGCCTGTCTGAATTATTTATGCTGCATGTTGTGCGCCTCCACGGGTTGCCACTTGATGTGGTCTCTGACCGCGGATCCCAGTTTGTGGCCAAATTCTGGAGGGCATTTTGTTCCGATCTCCAGATTTCTGTCAGCTTGTCGTCAGGCTACCATCTGCAGTCTAATGGGCAGACTGAAAGGGTGAACCAGTCCTTGGAGCAGTTCCTCAGGTGTTATGTCTCCAAGTGTCAGACTGACTGGGTTGCTCATCTGTCCATGGCGGAGTTTGCCTATAACAACGCGGCTCACTCTGCTACAGGGATCTCTCCCTTCCTTTGTGTGTATGGGCATCATCCTAAGGCCAATTCTTTTGACCCCCTGGACTCCACGCCTGGTGGTTCCTCTGTGGTTTCGGTCCTTAGAGGTATTTGGAGGAAAGTGAAGAAAGCCCTTGTGTCTGTGTCATTAGTGACCAAAAGGGTTTTTGATAAGCGGAAAAGACCCTGCAGCTTCAAATTAGGGGACTTCATCTGGTTGTCTACCAAGAATTTGAAGTTGAAACAGCCATCTCATAAGTTAGGCCCCCGGTTCATCGGTCCTTATAAGATCACTAGGGTTATCAATCTGGTGGCATTTCAGTTAGATCTACCCCGTTCTTTGGGTATCAATAAAACATTTCATTGTTCCCTTTTAAAACGGGCGATTAGTAATCCTTCTTCCAGTGGAAGACCTTCCCCTCTTCTGATACGTGGCCAGAGGGAGTTTGTTGTTGAAAGGATTCTTGACTCCAAGATGGTTCGGGGTCGGCTGTCATTTTTGGTGTACTGGAAGGGGTATGGCCCGGAGGAGCGGTCGTGGGTGCGCAGTTGTGATCTTCATGCCCCCAGACTGTTACGCACTTTCTTCTCGCAGTTCCCCGATAAACCCGGTGGTAGGGGTTCTTTGACCCCTCGTCAGAGGGGGGGGTACTGTTAGGGTCTCCTGCTCTGTGCTGCCACGTCGTCATGGCAACCGGGAGACAAGTGCTAGTGGAGTAACCTGAGCGTAGCTGATACTCCGGTTCGGGTCTTTTGCTGTGCAGTGGTTACAGGCTCTGTGCACGGCAGGGGATCCGGTGCTGGTTTTTGTGCTCACAGTCTGTGAGGTCTGAGTGGGGCGTGGACAGCACCTGCTATATAAACCCTCTTCTCAGGTTAGGCAGATGCTGCTGAATCTTTGTTGGTTAGTCAGTTCCTGAAAGCTAGCGAGTACTGTGTAAACTTTGTATTTGTTTGTTGCTTACTGCAAATAGGCCTTGGGATTTGGTATTACACTCTGCCAATCCAGACCTAGCAGTAAGACTGGAGTCAGTCGTTTAACCTGCTGGGGTTCTTTTGCTACTCTGTGAACCTAGCAAGTTTGCGGCTGTATTCTCAGACTTGCCTGCCAAAATCCTTTCTCACTGTGCAAGGTGTTCAGGTGTCAGTTTAGTGGCAGTAAGCTGAACCAGTGCACTGCAAGTGAGGACTAGGATTGTGGAGACTCTCCTTGTGTCTATTATTCCATCTCTGACCAAGGAGTTTACTGCCACACCCGTTGGTAACCCTTTAGGGTTTTGCTGTTGCCCTTAGCAACAGCATTTCGGGTTCTCTACGTATTAAATCACTACATCTTGCTTCTTTCCATCTGAGCATTCCTAATATCAGGGAGACACCCAGTTTCTTAGCCTTTGGGCTTCTCTGTTCACTTTGTGTTTATTTTGTTACCCTATCACCTTCTGTGTATGTAATGTCATATTCCCCAGTTGTTAGGCGCCGAGGGTCCGCCCGTCAGTGCGGCCCGGCGCCTAGCAACTAGGGACGCCGCAGGCAGACAGCCGCCGGCTCCCTAGCAACGCTAGACGCCGGGCGCACGGAGCCGCTCAGACCCTAGCAACGGGGACGCCACGGTCAGACCGCGTTCCCCGTTGCTGGGTCTTAATTAATCAGTGCTTGTGTATTCTGGCCGTGCAGCATGCAGCTGCACGGCATCATTATGTGATTACCCTGTCTGGATCATGATTGGAGGGCTCCCAAATTTAAGCACTCTCAGGACTTCTCACAGATGCCGGTGATAGCTTCCTGTTTGCTGTGTCAGTTACAGAGAGTTTCCAGTCCTGCTCAACCCGGTTGTTCCTGTCCTCAGTGATCCAGTACTCGGAATTTGTCATCTATTCCTGGAGTCCGACCGAGCACCTTTAACATCCTGTGGTGTTCGTGAGTCGCGGCGTAGCCGTGTGTTGCGGCTTGACCGCTTACTATTTATTATTTAGTTTATTGTGTTCTGGAGCTTTTGCGGAGGATTCCGCTCCCACAAATCCACTCTGGTATCCAGCGGTGCTGGATAGGAGTAACGGATCAGTGGATCTTTGGTTGTCCTTTTCCCTGGCGGTTTGTCCGCACATACTTTTGGTTTAAGTTAGATAGCTTGTAACCCCTGGCCTGATTGCTTAGTCAGAGGGCCCCTTGTTATCACCCTGTCTCGGATTTCCCTTTGTCTCCCATTAAGACCTGAGGGGGCATCGGGGTTGGGCAGACATAATCCGCCCTTCGAACGCGGCTGCCATGGGCTCAAGCAACCATAGTCTCGCAGGGGATTTCTGATAACACGGGCGAGACAACGGAGTTAGGGCGCCAGGGGTTACTAGGCTTTCCTGCTCCCGTACCAGCATATCTTTCCAGTACTCAGACCTCTGCCATAAAGATCTCCTCTGGTCTGGAGTACGGGAATCATAACATTATCACCGGCCAGACTAAAATTTAAAATTAAACAGGAGTTAATTTTTTCCCTTATTCTGTTGGGAGATTCGTCAGCCTCATGAATCCCTCCGGTGTTGGGCCAAATCCTGGCCAGCTTTTAGTTAGCCAGATTCAAGAGCTTACTCAGATGGTTCAGGATCTGTCCCTTCGGGTGAGGTCACAGGAAGATCTGTTACGGACTTCCCCGAGGGTCATTCCTGAACCAAAAATGCATCTGCCTGACCGTTTTTCTGGGGATAGAAAGCAGTTTTTTAATTTTAAAGAGTCTTGTAAACTGTATTTTCGTTTAAGACCAGTCTCCTCAGGTACGGAATCTCAGCGGGTAGGAATTATTATTTCTTTGCTACAGGGGGATCCTCAGACCTGGGCTTTTGGCTTAAAGACAGACGATCCGGCTTTATTGTCTGTAGACGCCTTTCTGGGGTCTTTAGGGCTATTGTATGACGACCCTGATAGAGAGGCATCCGCCGAGAGTCAGTTGCGTGCTCTCAGACAGGGTAGGAATCCCGCAGAGATTTATTGTACGGAGTTTCGCCGTTGGTCGAACGACTGTGGATGGAATGACCCAGCCCTGCGCAGTCAGTTTCGCCTCGGCTTATCCGAGTCTATAAAGGACAGTCTCCTTCAGTATCCCGCTCCTGAGACTCTCGATAAACTCATGGAGCTCTCTATTAAGATTGATCGTCGTCTCAGAGAGCGGAGGGCTGAAAAAGGAGCATCTGTCGGGTCTTCTCCTTGTGTTTTTTCCATTCCTGTGGACATAGAGGAGCCCATGCAGATAGGCCTCTCCAAACTGTCTCCTGAAGAAAGAACCAGAAGGCAAAATTCTGGTCTTTGTTTATACTGTGGGGGTAAGGGACATTTTTCCCGTAGTTGTCCGAACAAGTCGGGAAACGCCTCGACCAAGTGAGTTGTGAGGGGGTTCACTTTGGTCTGCAGCTTATCTCCTCAAATAATTCACTGTTGGTTCCAGCTAAAGTTTCCTTTGGCAGCCTCTGTTCCTCGGTCTCGGCTTTTGTGGACAGTGGAGCTGCAGGGAACTTTATGGATTTAACATGGGCTAAGGCCTTAGGTATTCCTCAGTTAGCCTTGGGTAGGTGTATCACCATGCATGGTTTAGATGGGAGTCCCTTGTCCAATGGGGTTATTTCTCTCTGTACACCTCCTGTTCTACTTTCGGTAGGAGCTCTGCATTCTGAAAAGATTGAGTTTTTCCTTACCCATTGCCCAGCAGTTCCTGTGGTTCTGGGTCACCCTTGGCTGGCCTTTCATAATCCCATCATTGATTGGCAGTCGGGGGAGATCTTACAATGGGGTACCATCTGTAATAAGGAATGTATTACGCTTCCCATCAGAATAGCTGCTGTCATTCCCGCACCCATTCCTGTGGAATACCAGGATTTTGTTGATGTATTTTCCAAGGGCAATGCGGATATTCTGCCTCCCCATAGGCCTTATGATTGTGCTATCGAGTTAATTCCTGGTGCCACTTTGCCTAAGGGAAGGTTATATGCATTGTCCGGACCTGAAACTGTGGCCATGAATGAGTATGTTAAAGAAAGCCTAGGGAAAGGATTTATCAGGCCATCTAAATCCCCTTTAAGTGCAGGCTTCTTCTTCGTGGAGAAGAAGGATGGATCACTCAGACCTTGCATTGACTTTAGAGCCTTGAATAAAATCTCAGTAAAGAATACTTACCCTTTGCCGCTGATTTCTGTCCTCTTTGATCAGCTACGTTCGGCTGTGATTTTTTCTAAGATTGACCTGAGAGGAGCATATAACCTCATCAGAATCAAGTCAGGGGATGAGTGGAAAACGGCATTCAGTACTCAATCAGGCCACTATGAGTATCTGGTTATGCCATTCGGCCTGTCCAACGCTCCGGCAGTTTTCCAGGATCTCATTAACGATGTGCTCCGTGAATTTCTTGGAAGATTCGTTGTAGTCTACTTAGACGATATTTTGATATATTCTGACTCTATTGAACAACATGTTACCCAGGTGCGTCAGGTTCTAAAAAAATTACGTGAAAATCACCTATATGCCAAGCTGGAGAAGTGTGAATTTCATGTCACGGAGGTATCCTTTTTAGGGTACATTATTTCCCCTCGGGGATTCTGTATGGAACCAAAGAAGCTCCAAGCCATCCTTAGTTGGGCGCAACCCACCAATTTAAAAGCAATTCAGCGCTTTTTAGGGTTTGCGAATTACTATAGAAGATTTATTCACTCTTTCTCTGACCTAGTTGCTCCCATTGTGGCACTGACTAAAAAGGGAGCAGATCCTACCAACTGGTCACGTGAAGCGGAGTTATCTTTTCAGGCCTTGAAACAAGCCTTTGTCTCAGCCCCGGTCCTCAGACATCCCAACCCAGAATTGCCTTTCATTGTTGAGGTTGATGCCTCGGAGGTTGGAGTAGGGGCTATCCTATCTCAGAAGGATCCGGATTCCCTGGAATTACATCCTTGTGCCTTTATGTCCAGGAAATTCTCATCTGCTGAATCCAACTACGATGTTGGTAACCGGGAATTACTGGCTATTAAATGGGCTTTCGAGGAGTGGAGGCATTGGCTTGAAGGAGCCACTCATACCATTTCAGTTTTGACTGATCACAAAAATCTTCAATACATTGAATCAGCTAAACGGCTGAATGCCCGGCAAGCTCGGTGGGCTTTATTTTTTACTCGTTTCAAGTTCATTATCACCTTCAGGCCAGGTTCCAAGAATACCAAGGCAGATGCCCTGTCACGCAGTTTTCTTCCAGTTCAAGACAACAGTCCTGTTACTCCCATACTTCCGTCTTCAGTCATTCGGGCAGGTCTCACACAAGATTTATTTACCCAGTTAAAGCAGCTTCAACATCAAGCTCCTGGAAATACTCCTGCTGGTCGTCTTTATGTTCCCGAGTTTTTGAGAGCAACGGTTTTGACGGAGTTTCATGATAGCAAGGTTGCCGGGCATCCGGGGATCGCTAAAACTTTTGAATTAGTTTCCCGCTCGGTATGGTGGCCTGGTCTTTCCAAAGACACTAAGGAGTTTGTTTTTTCTTGTCAGGTCTGTGCACAGCATAAGGTTCCCCGTTCCTTGCCTATCGGTCAACTTATGCCCTTGAATGTTCCTCTTAGGCCATGGTCTCATATTTCCATGGATTTTGTGGTGGACCTCCCTCTGTCAGCCGGATGCCGAGTCATATGGGTGGTAGTGGACCGTTTTAGCAAAATGGCCCATTTCATTGCTCTTCCCCGATTGCCATCTGCCCAGGGATTGGCAGTCTTGTTCCTCCGTCATGTTTTCAGACTCCATGGGTTACCCACTGATATTGTTTCTGATCGGGGTCCACAATTCATTGCACAATTTTGGAAGTCTTTTTGTGCCTCATTAAAGATGAAATTATCTTTAACGTCTGGCTACCATCCCCAATCCAACGGGCAGACTGAGCGAGTTAATCAATCATTAAAACAATATTTGCGTTTGTACTCGGCCAAACTCCAAAATGACTGGTCTGAGTTTCTTCCGTTTGCCGAGTTTGCTTACAACAATGCCTGTCATTCCTCCACCAATGTATCTCCATTTTTTACAGTTTTTGGTTTTCACCCCAGAGCTAATTCCTTTTTTCAACATTCCTCTGTCTCCTCACTGACCTTGACCTCTCATCTCAAACTCATTTGGAGAAAAGTGCACCTGGCTCTCAGAAAAGCGGCATTTCGGGAGAAAAATTTTTCTGACAGGCTCCGGCGGCCGTGCACTTTTAAAGTTGGAGATAGGGTATGGTTGTCGACTCGCAACATTAAACTTCAACAAACCTCAGCCAGATTGGGTCCTAAATTTATTGGACCATTTCATATTATCAAAAAAGTCAATCCAGTGGCTTTCCGGTTACGTTTACCAAAAACTTTACGGATCGGAAATACCTTCCATTGCTCCTTGTTAAAACCATATGTTTCGTCCAGTAGATTTCCTCGCAAGATCTCTCAGGGGAAATCACCAATAGATGTACAGGGTCAGCAGGAGTTCTTAGTGGAGAAGGTTCTCGATTCCAAGTTGTCCCGGGGTCGGCTTTATTTTTTGGTACATTGGAGAGGTTATGGTCCAGAAGAAAGGTCTTGGGTCCTGGATGAGGATCTCCATGCCCCGAGGCTCAAAAGGGCATTTTTTCGAGAATTTCCTCAGAAACCTGGCCTTAGGGGTTCCTTGACCCCTCCTCAAGGGGGGGTACTGTTAGGCGCCGAGGGTCCGCCCGTCAGTGCGGCCCGGCGCCTAGCAACTAGGGACGCCGCAGGCAGACAGCCGCCGGCTCCCTAGCAACGCTAGACGCCGGGCGCACGGAGCCGCTCAGACCCTAGCAACGGGGACGCCACGGTCAGACCGCGTTCCCCGTTGCTGGGTCTTAATTAATCAGTGCTTGTGTATTCTGGCCGTGCAGCATGCAGCTGCACGGCATCATTATGTGATTACCCTGTCTGGATCATGATTGGAGGGCTCCCAAATTTAAGCACTCTCAGGACTTCTCACAGACGCCGGTGATAGCTTCCTGTTTGCTGTGTCAGTTACAGAGAGTTCCCAGTCCTGCTCAACCCGGTTGTTCCTGTCCTCAGTGATCCAGTACTCGGAATTTGTCATCTATTCCTGGAGTCCGACCGAGCACCTTTAACATCCTGTGGTGTTCGTGAGTCGCGGCGTAGCCGTGTGTTGCGGCTTGACCGCTTACTATTTATTATTTAGTTTATTGTGTTCTGGAGCTTTTGCGGAGGATTCCGCTCCCACAAATCCACTCTGGTATCCAGCGGTGCTGGATAGGAGTAACGGATCAGTGGATGTTTGGTTTGTACTTTTCCCTGGCGGTTTGTCCGCACATACTTTTGGTTTAAGTTAGATAGCTTGTAACCCCTGGCCTGGTTGCTTAGTCAGAGGGCCCCTTGTTATCACCCTGTCTCGGATTTCCCTTTGTCTCCCATTAAGACCTGAGGGGGCATCGGGGTTGGGCAGACATAATCCGCCCTTCGAACGCGGCTGCCATGGGCTCAAGCAACCATAGTCTCGCAGGGGATTTCTGATAACACGGGCGAGACAACGGAGTTAGGGCGCCAGGGGTTACTAGGCTTTCCTGCTCCCGTACCAGCATATCTTTCCAGTACTCAGACCTCTGCCATAAAGATCTCCTCTGGTCTGGAGTACGGGAATCATAACACCAGTCTGTCTGTGAGTTCATTTGTTTTGCATCCCTCACCGTTCAGACACCAGTACATTCCTGCTGGCACTGGTGTGCATAACAGTGTCCCGTATTAGAAAGGTGAAACAGAAGCTGTTTTGTGTCTTTCAAGGACGATTCGAGTGAATCAGAACACAGCAGTAAGTCATCTACATACTGTATTAATAATGATCCGCTCTCAGGTTGAAAGGATTGTAAACAGTCATGCAAAGCCTGGGAGAAAATACTTGGGCTGTCAATGAAACCTTGGGGAAGACGAGTCCAGGTGTACTGTACTCCTCTGTATGTAAATGCAAACAAATATTAGCTGTCAGGGTGCAGAGGTACCGAGAAGAAAGCAGAACAGAGGTCAATGACAGTGAAAAATTTTGCAGTAGGGGGAATTTGCATGAGGATGACAGCTGGATTGGGCACTACGGGGAATTGGCTCTCAACTATCTTGTTTATCCCCCTTAGATCCTGCACTAGCCTGTAACCCCTCCCCCCACTCTTTTTCACAGGGAAGATGGGACTATTGGCAGTGCTGGACGTCCTAACTAGGATGCCCTGTTGTAGCAAGCGCTCTATTACTGGGTAAACTCCTAACTCCACCTCTGGCTTCAGAGGATACTGGGGGATTTTTGGAGCTATCCTACCATCTTTTACTTGCACTACTACTGGAGCTACATTCACCATCAATCCAGTGTCTTGTCCATCTTTGGTCCAGAGGGACTCCGGTATCTGGGAGATCATTTCTTCTACCTTGGATGGACACCTGTCTATACCAGCAGAGTGTGACATTAGCCTTTGTGGGGTGTCTAACATATCCTGCACTTCCTGAACGTGATTCTCGGGTATATCCAAGAAGACACCCTCAGGAGTACAATATATGACACACCTCATCTTACACAGTAAATCTCTCCCAAGTAGATTAGTCGGAGCCAATGCAGCCAGCAAAAAGGAATGCTTGGTCTGCAAAGGCCCTATCGTAATCTCCGCTGGTCTACTTAAAGGATAGTGTTGCACTACTCCTGTTACCCCTGTTACTGAAATTGTTTTACCCGTTGTTTTCATACCTACCGTTGAATTTAACACTGACCTGGCCGCCCCTGTGTCTACAAGGAAAGGTTGTGATCTACCAGCTACATCAACTGTGACCTCGGGTTCACTACCAAGGCTAGCAATCAACTTTACTGGCTGCAGACTACAGGTGTGGCCTAACCCCTATTGTATATTGTGACCCTCCCGCAGCGCGCTGGCAGCTACAATATGTGAGGGGGGTAACTGAGAATTTTCGGAGACCTGCCAGTCCTTCCTAGGTGGGTACCTCCTTGTTTCCCCTGAGTGTGGCTCATAATTTTTCCTATGTGATCCCTGATCCCAATTACGTGTATCATAATGTTGTTCATATCCTGGTCTAGGGGGTCGGTATACCTTATGTGTGTCCTTATACCTACAATTCCGTGCATAATGTCCTTCCTTCTTACAGTTATAGCATACCACTACACGTAACTTACCATCAGGGGTCTGGGGTTTTGGCTGATGCGGCTTCGTTGTAAGGGCTTTTATACTTACTGTCATCAGCTTATCCCCCTGTGACTCCCTGTGCTTAATGATGTTTCGATCGTGCTCGATAGCGGACTCTCTTAATGCAGCCACCGAGATACCTCTCCAGTTAGGTTGAGTGGTTTGTACCCTTGTTCTCAATGTTTCTTTTAGCCCGTCCATTAATACTGACACAGCTACCCCCCTGTGATGTACATTTTCCTTAATGTCCTCGACCCCAGTGTATCTAGCCATTTCCTGCAGTGCTCGGTGGAAATATTCAGATGCCATTTCACCTTCTTTTTGTCTTATGGAAAAGATTTTATTCCATTTGACAACAGTAGGGAAATATACTCCTAATTGCAGATTGATCTGTCGTACGTTCTCCTGAGTGTACTCATCAGTGAGAGGTACTTCTGCGTCTAATTTACAATCAATAATGAATTTCACGGGGTCAATATTGGAGGGTAAACATACCCGTAGCACTGTTCGACAATCTTTGTTTGTGGGTTTGGTGGCGTTACCTAGTTCTCTAATAAACCTCTGACATGCGGCTAGATCTTTCCTGGGATCGGGAAATTCAAACATAATTGTCCTCAATTCTGTCCGGGACCAAGGACAATGCATAGCAATGTTCCTGATGGGAGTGACTCCCTGAGCGTCAGTCTTCCCATTGGGGACTGCGATCACCCTGACAGGATTCAATTACATCATTCTGAGTTGACACCACAATCTGAGGTGCTATTGTCTCTGCATAATGTATGGTACCGTACTTACCTGTGGACATGACCTCACTTATCCCTCCACTAGGGGGCCTTACAACTGATCTTACTGGTTGGGCCGTGCCCACCTGAGTGTTCTGTATGGTGGCTGCTAGAGAGAGTGCCGATATCGTGCTGGGCTCATCTTCTTGGTCAGAGTCCAGAGGAAAGTTTAAAATGGGATACAACTTGCACGGGTTAGCGTTAGTACATTTATCAACTATACTCTTATCAGATACCAATATGCCATTGTCTGTAGCCACTTTCTCCCCTACAATATACGGTGGTGGTGGTGCGGTTGCCATCATTTTCCTGCTAGGTTTGGAACCTGCTGCGTGAGCTAATTCCCTCTGCATATCGCCCTCTTGCTGCCATAAATGTAAACAGTTTGTGTGTCTGACCCTTTGCTTTCAGGATTTTAGCAGACATATCCTAACCCTTAAATTCTGCAATACCTCTGGTTCAAAACTGCCTACCTTAGGGAATGGTTCCCTATCTTCCGCAGTCATACGTTCCCATTCATTGCACAAAATTTCTGCGTGTGGTCCATGCTTCTCACACATTATGAACCTCGCTGACCCTCTGGGCCGCGGAATGTCAACCTGAACCCTGGTTGCACGTCCCTTATTTGAGCAACTGGCCCCCAAATTTTGCAGGTATTGCCGTCCCGGCCAATCCTACAAAAAAAACAAAATACTCAATATAAGGCAACGGTGAAAGTTCTACGAGTGCTTTCACCCACTCACCGCCCACGTTGGCCAATACTACCAGACACTGTCGTCAGCGCCGGTACGTACCCAACATAGGGCCCCTATGTAACCTCTATTTACTGGAAGTATATGGGAGTGACTTACCCTTTCCAGTAAATATTGGTTGTTGGAGATTTCCTGAGTGACCAGCGAAACTCCCTTTAAATACATTTTATTTTACACAAATCACGCTTGCGTATGCTATATCCAGCGCTAATGATCCCGCGATTTTATGCAAAGCTCGTAAAAAGGGTATCATGTTGCGCTAAGTATTGCACCCACGAACGCGCGGTCCAATCGCACAGCGTATAGGTAACTGTTACTTATCCGCCGTACGACCAATGGAATCGATTTTTCAGGCTGCGAAACCTCAGCCGGAGCGTATCAATCAAAAGGCCTATATGGGTTTCTCCGCTAACCCACTGGGCTGCGGTACCTAAACAAAAACTTCACTGACCTTTGGTCTGCGGTACTCTAAACCTTGCTGACCTTCTGGCCTGCGGTACTCTAAACCTCTCTGACCTTCTGGCCTGCGGTACTCTAAACCTCGCTGACCTTCTGGCCTGCGGTACTCTAAACCTCGCTGACCTTCTGGCCTGCGGTACTCTAAACCTCACTGACCTTCTGGCCTGCGGTACTCTAAACCTCGCTGACCTTCTGGCCTGCGGTACTCTAAACCTCGCTGACCTTCTGGCCTGCGGTACTCTAAACCTCGCTGACCCCCTGGCCTGCGGTACTCTAAACCTCGCTGACCTTCTGGCCTGCGGTACCCTAAACCTCGCTGACCTTCTGGCCTGCGGTACTCTAAACCTCGCTGACCCCCTGGCCTGCGGTACTCTAAACCTCGCTGACCTTCTGGCCTGCGGTACTCTAAACCTCGCTGACCTTCTGGCCTGCGGTACTCTAAACCTCACTGACCTTCTGGCCTGCGGTATCTGCTACCTCGCTGACCTTCTGACCTGCGGTACTCTAAACCTCGCTGACCTTCTGGCCTGCGGTACTCTAAACCTCGCTGACCTTCTGGCCTGCGGTACTCTAAACCTCGCTGACCTTCTGGCCTGCGGTACTCTAAACCTCGCTGACCTTCTGGCCTGCGGTACTCTAAACCTCGCTGACCTTCTGGCCTGCGGTACTCTAAACCTCGCTGACCTTCTGGCCTGCGGTACTCTAAACCTCGCTGACCTTCTGGCCTGCGGTACTCTAAACCTCGCTGACCTTCTGGCCTGCGGTACTCTAAACCTCGCTGACCCCCTGGCCTGCGGTACTCTAAACCTCGCTGACCTTCTGGCCTGCGGTACCCTAAACCTCGCTGACCTTCTGGCCTGCGGTACTCTAAACCTCGCTGACCTTCTGGCCTGCGGTACTCTAAACCTCGCTGACCTTCTGGCCTGCGGTACTCTAAACCTCGCTGACCTTCTGGCCTGCGGTACTCTAAACCTCGCTGACCTTCTGGCCTGCGGTACTCTAAACCTCGCTGACCCCCTGGCCTGCGGTACTCTAAACCTCGCTGACCTTCTGGCCTGCGGTACTCTAAACCTCGCTGACCTTCTGGCCTGCGGTACTCTAAACCTCGCTGACCTTCTGGCCTGCGGTACTCTAAACCTCGCTGACCTTCTGGCCTGCGGTACTCTAAACCTCGCTGACCTTCTGGCCTGCGGTACTCTAAACCTCGCTGACCTTCTGGCCTGCGGTATCTGCTACCTTGCTGACCTTCTGGCCTGTGGTACTCTAAACCTCGCTGACCTTCTGGCCTGCGGTACTCTAAACCTCGCTGACCTTCTGGCCTGCGGTACTCTAAACCTCGCTGACCTTCTGGCCTGCGGTACTCTAAACCTCGCTGACCTTCTGGTCTGCGGTACTCTGCTACCTTGCTCCTTTGTACTTCAATTTATATTAACGTGAGCCAGCTATTCTCACGCCACCAAGTCTCCACTCACCTGGTGTACCACCTCTACGGGATCCCGAATTCCCTGGGTCCACAAAACCTTATTATGTTTGCTCACTCACGCTCGTTCACTCAAATACACTTTGTTTTTGTTTTTTTTCTGTACAGGAAATTAACTTTCATTCAGATAAACAGCCTTAGTACCAGAGGTAATACAGTAAAAAAGGTTTTATTTAAACTAAATCTTGGAAACTGAGCAACTTGTGCTATTGTCGCGTGGCTACCGTCCCGCCCCTACACTAAACAATGTTATTGTGTAATTTGTACTTAGCGGCCGTACCCTTACGCACGTTGCGTAAACACACGACCGTGCGTATGTCTTTACGTTGCGTACGCAGTCCCGTACTTTGTCTGAGATACGTGTACAAAGACCGTATGTCCGCAATAGTACAAATCCCACACTTCTATAAATGTAAGCGATATTACCTATAATCGTTTACTTAACACAACACAGTATTCCTCTGTATAAACCTGTTTAACTAGGCCAGACTGTATTTGTGTTTTACGCTTACTTCCTTAATATTTAGTCTATGTTTTAACTAAATAGCAACAAATTTCTTCAGTACAGGTCAAAATAAATCTAATAATCAATACTTATGGCAACAATGCGAGCAGGTATACAAAGTACAGGTGTATGCTTGTGTTGTGTGCGCATTTGGGGCCAAACAGAAATTCACAGATTTTTAAAATAGCTTTGTATATTTACCTCTTACGGATCCCACCAGCATCCCTACAAACCATGCAGAGCAGACACCATCTTATCAGCAATGAGATAGGGTTTACCAGTGTATTCTACGGCCAGGAAAAGGCTTACGTAGGATACCTGTCTGCCCTTTGCTGATAGATAAAGTCTGCTTTCACCTGCTAGGTTGCGGGTATGAGGAAAAAAATGGACGATGCCCCCTATTGATAATGTCGATATTATCTTAAAACATAAAGCTATACCTCTAAATACACTTTTACCATGGAGCCGCTGCGGCCGCTAGACTTAATACACATGCTACGCACTTTGCACGCTATTTGCGTACAGAGTCCCGTACCGTGTACGTACTTAGCGTACAAACGCTGCGCTGGGGGTACAAAGTACACACAGCGCGCGCACACACTTTTGATAAACTTTAAACCTTATTCGTAATGCAATGCAATGATATTATTACACTCTAAACCTTGTGCCGCAAAGCACTGCAATGATGTTACACCTTAAACCTTACGCAGCGCTGACGGTACAAAGTACCCGCTATGCGTACACACCTTATCAATACACTCTTAAACCTTATACAGTTAAATACACTTTAAACCCTAGCAGGGAAAAGAGGACACAACACCGATATGTAGTTAACCGCTGGGTTCTAACGCCACAGTGGATTATTTGAAAGGGGATAACAATACAAATTATACACTACAAGGCTAACAAGATAAATCTACAACAGAATAATGGCTACAGTCAATTGTACATACGTGAGAATGTTCGCTTGCGCAACCTGGACCAGTCCTCCGCTAATCAGGTAGAGAGCGTTAAGAGTCTTCTGACCGGCCAGGCAGCAACAGGATTTTTATACACTACTTCCATAAACAATACAATGGTCACTGTAATCCCTTTGTTCATTGGACACAGAGATGCATCTTTACATTACAGGAGAGGTCATAGGTTGATTTGAAAAGGTGGGCGATGTCTTTCTCAACTGCTCTTGTGGGTGGTCTCCTCTGGATTCCCGCCGCATACATAATATACAGTAAATACAGTTTATATCTATATTCTACTTCTGCACATAACCATACGCAGGAACATGTGATCTTCCTCTAACCAACACCGGAATGTTACCCTTAAAATACCCTACAGCTGGATACTACACATCACCTACTAACCTTAGTCTGTCCCTTCCTATCATGCAAAGGCGAATCCCTTAGTCCTGGAATCATTTAAACTGTTGATACTTGCTGATGTGGTGCAGGGGGGCTATGTGTACAATGTGCACTATTTGGATTAAATATGGAATGTTCTGATAACCCTCTATGCGCTCACAAACTCCGCCGTAAATACCCATACCACTCGCAGGACCGCGGGAGCGACCATACGCAAATTGTGGATATGTGCACGCACGGCGGAACAAGTGCACGCGCAGCGGGCATGTGAGTGTGTTAGTACGTGGTGTGTGTGTTGTTAGTACGTGGTGTGTGTGTGTGTTAGTACGTGGTGTGTGTGCTACAATATTTTTTGACTTTGACACTTCTCACTATGGCGCAGGGCATAGTTATCTAGATGGCACAGTGAATACTACTCCAGACTTGCCTACCCTCCCGCATTCAGCGGGAGGCTCCCGTTTTTTCCTTGAGCCTCCCGCTGCCCCGCAAACCTTGCTGTGACTCCCGGTTTTTACGAGTGCCTGTGACAAACTGGACTGCGCATGCGAGAGTCCACAAATGGCGGGGAGCGGGGCCTGCACGGGAGAGACATCACTGCCGTCATTGTGGGCAGCTGAGGCTGTCAGTGCAGAGCCGGTCTGAGCGGAGGCTGGCTCCTCACGGCAGCCGGCATCAGTACGAGACAGGAGCTGCAGAGACTGGATCGGGGGTGTGTGCACTAAGGGGAGGACGGGGTTAGCAATGCAGGGGGGCGTTGTGTGTTAGAAAGGCCGGGCGCTCTCCTCTACCTGCTCAGCAACTATCAGCTGTAAAGACCTTCAGTGCCGATTCCCCCTCAGAGACCGTTTCTTTTTACTGGTACAGCAGCCCCTCATGCAGGCACCCGCAGCCTGTGATCCCCACCCTCTCCTCAGACAGGAAAATGTTTTTTTCCCCTGATAAAGCAGCAGCATAATCCAGATATTGAGGCCCCGCCCCTTTCACAGGCTCCACCCCCTCTCACGACCCGCGATTACCCCCTCTCCCCAGCAGCCATCTTATAGCCGAGGCACTGCCCCTCATGCAGGCACCCGCAGCCTGTGATCCCCACCCTCTCCTCAGACAGGAAAATGTTTTTTTCCCCTGATAAAGCAGCAGCATAATCCAGATATTGAGGCCCCGCCCCTTTCACAGGCTCCACCCCCTCTCACGACCCGCGATTACCCCCTCTCCCCAGCAGCCATCTTATAGCCGAGGCACTGCCCCTCATGCAGGCACCCGCAGCCTGTGATCCCCACCCTCTCCTCAGAGACAGGAAACAGGTCTTGTTCCTGATAAAGCAGCAGCACAATCCAGAAGTCGAGGCCCCGCCCCTCTCACAGGCTCCTCCCACGACCCGCGATTACCCCCCCCCCCTCCACCTCCAACTATGAGGATCCAGCACAGACTCAGAGTTCCTGCAGGTAAGGGCTCTGTGCAGTCACCATCTTTCAATGCTTAGTCAAGTCTAGTAAAAATCATATTGGCAGTATATGAGCTCAGTATTTTTCCATTAAAATTACATTAGTTTGGTCTGAAATTTTCCCAGCTCCCCTGCAAGGACAGTGAGGCACGGAGGCGCCTTGCTGGAGAGGCACCATCCCCTCTCAGGATGAGGTCAGGATGCGAACAGTCGGAATCACGGCACACAGGCAGAAGATGGGTGCTAGAATGCCGACATCGGATGAAATGTTTGCACCGCAAGGCCGACACCTGCATTCGAAACGTAAGTGTGAGAGAACTGTTAGTGTTAAGCCGCTGGGGGCGGAGGTTAGGTTTAGGCACCCACAGGGAGAGTTGGGGCTAGGCTGCAGAGAGGGGGGTAGGTTTAGGCACCCCAAGGGAGGGTTAGGGTTAGGCTGTGCCCCAGGGAAGGTTAAGGTTAGGCTGCAGGGAGGGCAGGGGGGTTGGGTTTAGGCACTCCCGGGGAGGGTTAGGCCTCGGGGGGAGAGGGTAGGTTTAGGCTGTGGGGAGGGAGGTTAGGTTTAGGCACCACCAGGGAGGGTTAGGGTTAGACTGCGGTGGAGGGGGAGTTAGGGTTAAGTTTCATGAAGGGAGGGTTATAGGGGTATTGGGGGAGTGTATATAGAATTACCTAGACCCTGTTGAGATTTTCCCCATCGGGTTACCGCAGAGCCGTAACTACGTGTGTGCCAGGTGTGCCTGGCACACAGCGCAGTCACCATGAGGGCGCAACGACCAGCATTCCGTGTCAGTGGCTTGTAATGATTCAAATTGACTCATTACAAGCAGCCTGTGTTGTGTGCGCCGGAGGAGGAGAGGAGAGGAGCAGCTTCGGCGTCAGGGGAGGACCCGGAGGAGGAGGAGGAGGGAGGGGGACTGGAGCCGAAGCAGCGCTATGTAATTGGTAGCAGCACCGCTGCAGCTGTCCCTCTCCTTCCGCATTGGCTGTCCGGCGCTGCTGTGAAGCTGGGATGCGCTTCCCTCCCTCTATCTATCTATCTATCTATCTATCTATCTATCTATCTATCTATCTATCTATCTATCTATCTATCTATCTATCTATCCTGTCTGCCGTAATGTGTAAAAAGGGGGACGCTGTCTGCCGTACTGTGTAAAAAAGGGACGCTGTCTGCCCTAATGTGTAAAAGGGCCTCTACCTGGTGTAGTGCCACTACTGTGCGGCGTAATTTGAATAATGGAGACTACTGTGCACCATAGTACGAATTGGTATTATTTTGTGGCCACACCCCTTCCCCATGAAGCCACGCACCTATATTTTTTGCCCCTATTTACCATAAGGGGGGCGCTAATGCCGTTTCTTGCACACAACACTAAAATGCCTAGTTACGGCACTGGGTTGCCGTGGTCGGTCTTCTGACGCCGGCATCCCAACCGCCAGCAGTGCATATCACGCCCCCCCACTCTGTTGCTATTCACTACTTTGCCTGTCAATCTATATGACGGGCAGAAGCATCGATCCAACACTGCTGCTGTAGATAAGATTTTTTTCTTGCTACAGCAGCTACAGCAGCCTTCTAGTAGTCAAGGTACATATACTACTGCTGTTCTCCACTGGTGTAAATTGAGCGCACCTACTACTGTTATCTCTGGAGTAACCCAGAAGCGCGCGCTCCCGGAAAAGTGGGTGTGGCCTCTGGAAAAGTGGGCGTGGCCTCGTAACTTCATATCATCAAACTATAAACATATTTTCACACAATTAGCAGCCTTACACATAGCCACAGTAGTGTTCCTTACACACAATGTCTCCAGTATAGTGCCAGATACACATAAAGGCCCTCATTCCGAGTTGTTCGCTCGCAAGGCGAATGTAGCAGAGTTACACACGCTAAGCCGCCGCCTACTGGGAGTGAATCTTAGCTTCTTAAAATTGCGACCGACGTACGCGCAATATTGCGATTACAAACGAGTTAGCAGTTTCAGAGTAGCTCCAGACTTACTCTGCCTGTGCGATCATTTCAGTGCTTGTCGTTCCTGGTTGACGTCACAAACACACCCAGCGTTCGCCCAGGCACTCCCACCGTTTCCCCGGCCACTCCTGCGTTTTTTCCGGAAACGGTAGCGTTTTCAGCCACACGCCCCTGAAACGCCGTGTATCCGCCCAGTAACACCCATTTCCTGTCAATCACATTACGATCGCCGGAGCGAAGAAAAAGCCGTGAGTAAAAATACTTTCTTCATAGTAAAGTTACTTGGCGCAGTCGCAGTGCGAACATTGCGCATGCGTACTAAGCGGATTTTCACTGCGATGCGATGAAAAATACCGAGCGAACAACTCGGAATGAGGGCCAATGTGCAGTGCCAGATAAACATGACATGCCCCCCAGCAGTGCCAGCTACACATGATAGTGTTCACTTTTTAGGGCAGGGTGCTGATCACAAGGAGGGCACATTTTTAAGTTAGGAGGGCAAAATGATGTACATACTGCTTGTTGTTCCCATACCCATACGTTAAAGCATGGACAGTGCGCGCCGAAGGCGCGCAGCAAAAATTAAGGGGAGTTACTTCGTGGGGAAGGTGCGTAGCCACATTATAGTGGCAATTTGCATTACACCACACAGTAGTGCAGCTAATACACACTGCACCAGGTAGAACCTCCTATACCCTTTGCGCCAGGCACAGCACTGAGACACATTGCACCAAGGAGAGCACTGAGACACATTGCCTAGCCACAGACGCCTAGCGGGAACACTACATGACATGCCCCCCAGCAGTGCCAGCTACACGTGACATGCTCCCCAGCAGTGCCAGCTACACGTGACATGCTCCCCAGCAGTGCCAGCTACACGTGACATGCTCCCCAGCAGTGCCAGCTACACATGACATGCTCCCCAGCAGTGCCAGCTACACGTGACATGCCCCCCAGCAGTGCCAGCTACACGTGACATGCTCCCCAGCAGTGCCAGCTACACGTGACATGCCCCCCAGCAGTGCCAGCTACACGTGACATGCTCCCCAGCAGTGCCAGCTACACGTGACATGCTCCCCAGCAGTGCCAGCTACACGTGACATGCCCCCCAGCAGTGCCAGCTACACGTGACATGCCCCCCAGCAGTGCCAGCTACACGTGACATGCCCCCCAGCAGTGCCAGCTACACATGACATGCTCCCCAGCAGTGCCAGCTACACGCGACATGCCCCCCAGCAGTGCCAGCTACACGCGACATGCCCCCCAGCAGTGCCAGCTACACGCGACATGCCCCCCAGCAGTGCCAGCTACACGCGACATGCCCCCCAGCAGTGCCAGCTACACGCGACATGCCCCCCAGCAGTGCCAGCTACACGCGACATGCCCCCCAGCAGTGCCAGCTACACGCGACATGCCCCCCAGCAGTGCCAGCTACACGCGACATGCCCCCCAGCAGTGCCAGCTACACGCGACATGCCCCCCAGCAGTGCCAGCTACACGCGACATGCCCCCCAGCAGTGCCAGCTACACGCGACATGCCCCCCAGCAGTGCCAGCTACACGGGACATGCCCCCCAGCAGTGCCAGCTACACGCGACATGCCCCCCAGCAGTGCCAGCTACACGCGACATGCCCCCCAGCGCTCCCCAGCAGTGCCAGCTACACGCGACATGCTCCCCAGCAGTGCCAGCTACAAGCGACATGCCCCCCCCAGCAGTGCCAGCTACACGTGACATGCCCCCCCAGCAGTGCCAGCTACACAAATGGCCACACAGTGCCAGATATGCCCCCACAGTGCCAGATACATTAATGCCCCCACAGTGCAGATATACCCCCACAGCGCCAGATACATAAATGCCCCCACAGTGCAGATATGCCCCCACAGTGCAGATATGCCCCCACAGTGCCAGATACATCAATGCCCCCACAGTGCAGATATACCCCCACAGTGCCAGATACATAAATGCCCCCACAGTGCCAGATACATAAAATGCCCCCACAGTGCAGATATGCCCCCACAGTGCCAGATACATTAATGCCCCCACAGTGCAGATATGCCCCCTCAGTGCCAGATACATAAATGCCCCCACAGTGCAGATATGCCCCCACAGTGCCAGATACATTAATGCCCCCACAGTGCAGATATACCCCCACAGTGCAGATATGCCCCCACAGTGCCAGATATATAAATGCCCCCACAGTGCAGATATGCCCCCACAGTGCCAGATACATTAATGCCCCCACACTGCAGATATACCCCCACAGTGCAGATATGCCCCCACAGTGCCAGATATATAAATGCCCCCACAGTGACAGATATATAAATGCCCCCACAGTGACAGATATGCCCCCACACTGTGGGTGGCTGTGACTAAGCAGAACTGGTCTGGACTGGTCTCTGTGTGACTCACGTGTTAAGCAGCTGCAGCAGGAGGAAGAGAAGGCGGCGGCCAGGCAGTCTGCAGCAGCGTCCCGCCTCCAGGCTATCAGTGGCTGCCTGTGCCGATGACTCATCTCTGAGGGGGAGTACTGTGGTCTGTGGGCGGTCCGCAGACGGCAGAGGCAGAGACTAAGCTGTAAGGTCTGATGATCGATTCGGCTATGTGCGCTGTGCGGCGGCGCCCGGCGTCTGACGTCAGCCGCCGGAGCCGCTGCCACCGTATAGCGTCAGCGCGCACAGCCTGTGTAGTTTACATTCAGTCCGCGACCCGCCCACAGGCAGCACTCCCCCCTCATGATGACGAGTCATCGGTACGGGGCAGCAGGGCGGCACGCACACACCACACACAGTCAGCCGCAGCCGTCCTCTGCTACTCGAGGCTACTACTATACTACCACTATTAGGAGGCGGGCGGGCCGGGCCGGGAATGGATAAAGGGACGGATCGCTGTGTGCTGCAGGTCACAGGTGCTCCAGCCAGGTTCCAATATGGCGGCGCAAGCATGCGGCGCCCATTAAGGGTGGCGCCCTGTGCGGCCGCTCTATTGGAACATGCCTGGAGCCGGCCCTGATCTCAGGCGCATATACTACTGCTCTCTCCAGGTGTATCTCAGGCGTATATACTACTGCTCTCTCCAGGTGTATCTCAGGCGTATATACTACTGCTCTCTCCAGGTGTATCTCAGGCGTATATACTACTGCTCTCTCCAGGTGTATCTCAGGCGCATATACTACTGCTCTCTCCAGGTGTATCTCAGGCGTATATAATACTGCTCTCTCCTGGTGTATCTCAGGCGCATATACTACTGCTCTCTCCAGGTGTATCTCAGGCGTATATACTACTGCTCTCTCCAGGTGTATCTCAGGCGCATATACTACTGCTCTCTCCAGGTGTATCTCAGGCGCATATACTACTGCTCTCTCCAGGTGTATCTCAGGCGCATATAATACTGCTCTCTCCAGGTGTATCTCAGGCGTATATAATACTGCTCTCTCCTGGTGTATCTCAGGCGCATATAATACTGCTCTCTCCAGGTGTATCTCAGGCGTATATACTACTGCTCTCTCCAGGTGTATCTCAGGCGCATATACTACTGCTCTCTCCAGGTGTATCTCAGGCGTATATACTACTGCTCTCTCCAGGTGTATCTCAGGCGCATATACTACTGCTCTCTCCAGGTGTATCTCAGGCGTATATACTACTGCTCTCTCCAGGTGTATCTCAGGCGCATATACTACTGCTCTCTCCAGGTGTATCTCAGGCGTATATACTACTGCTCTCTCCAGGTGTATCTCAGGCGCATATAATACTGCTCTCTCCAGGTGTATCTCAGGCGTATATAATACTGCTCTCTCCTGGTGTATCTCAGGCGCATATAGGGGGTCATTCCGAGTTGTTCGCTCGCAAGTGAATTTTAGCAGATTTGCTCATGCTAAGCCGCCGCCTACTGGGAGTGAATCTTAGCATCTTAAAATTGCGAACGATGTATTCGCAATATTGCGATTACACACCTCGTAGCAGTTTCTGAGTAGCTTCAGACTTACTCAGCATCTGCGATCATTTCACTGCTTGTCGTTCCTGGTTTGACGTCACAAACACACCCAGCGTTCGCCCAGACACTCCCCCGTTTCTCCAGCCACTCCTGCGTTTTTTCCGGAAACTGTAGCGTTTTTTCCCACACGCCCATAAAACGGCCTGTTTCCGCCCAGTAACACCCATTTCCTGTCAATCACATTACGATCGCCAGAACGATGAAAATGCCGTGAGTAAAATTCCTAAGTGCATAGCAAATTTACTTGGCGCAGTCGCAGTGCGGACATTGCGCATGCGCATTAAGCGGAAAATCGCTGCGATGCGAAGATTTTTACCGAGCGAACAACTCGGAATGACCCCCTTAATACTGCTCTCTCCAGGTGTATCTCAGGAGTATATACTACTGCTCTCTCCAGGTGTATCTCAGGCGCATATACTACTGCTCTCTCCAGGTGTATCTCAGGCGTATATACTACTGCTCTCTCCAGGTGTATCTCAGGCGCATATACTACTGCTCTGTCCAGGTGTATCTCAGGCGTATATACTACTGCTCTCTCCAGGTGTATCTCAGGCGCATATACTACTGCTCTCTCCAGGTGTATCTCAGGCGTATATACTACTGCTCTCTCCAGGTGTATCTCAGGCGCATATAATACTGCTCTCTCCAGGTGTATCTCAGGCGTATATACTACTGCTCTCTCCAGGTGTATCTCAGGCGCATATAATACTGCTCTCTCCTGGTGTATCTCAGGCGCATATACTACTGCTCTCTCCAGGTATATCTCAGGCGCATATAATACTGCTCTCTCCTGGTGTATCTCAGGCACATATACTACTGCTCTTTCCTGGTGTATCTCAGGCGCATATAATACTGCTCTCTCCAGGTGTATCTCAGGCGTATATAATACTGCTCTCTCCAGGTGTATCTCAGGCGTATATAATACTGCTCTCTCCAGGTGTATCTCAGGAATATATACTACTGCTCTCTCCAGGTGTATCTCAGGCGCATATACTACTGCTCTCTCCAGGTGTATCTCAGGCGCATATAATACTGCTCTCTCCAGGTGTATCTCAGGCGCATATAATACTGCTCTCTCCAGGTGTATCTCAGGCGTATATACTACTGCTCTCTCCAGGTGTATCTCAGGCGCATATACTACTGCTCTCTCCTGGTGTATCTCAGGCGCATATAATACTGCTCTCTCCAGGTGTATCTCAGGCGTATATAATACTGCTCTCTCCTGGTGTATCTCAGGCGCATATAATACTGCTCTCTCCAGGTGTATCTCAGGCGTATATACTACTGCTCTCTCCAGGTGTATCTCAGGCACATATACTACTGCTCTCTCCAGGTGTATCTCAGGCGTATATACTACTGCTCTCTCCAGGTGTATTTCAGGCGCATATACTACTGCTCTCTCCAGGTGTATCTCAGGCGTATATACTACTGCTCTCTCCAGGTGTATCTCAGGCGCATATACTACTGCTCTCTCCAGGTGTATCTCAGGCGCATATAATACTGCTCTCTCCAGGTGTATCTCAGGCGTATATACTACTGCTCTCTCCAGGTGTATCTCAGGCGCATATAATACTGCTCTCTCCAGGTGTATCTCAGGCGTATATACTACTGCTCTCTCCAGGTGTATCTCAGGCGCATATAATACTGCTCTCTCCAGGTGTATCTCAGGTGCATATACTACTGCTCTCTCCAGGTGTATCTCAGGCGCATATAATACTGCTCTCTCCAGGTGTATCTCAGGCACATATACTACTGCTCTCTCCAGGTGTATCTCAGGCGTATATACTACTGCTCTCTCCAGGTGTATTTCAGGCGCATATACTACTGCTCTCTCCAGGTGTATCTCAGGCGTATATACTACTGCTCTCTCCAGGTGTATCTCAGGCGCATATACTACTGCTCTCTCCAGGTGTATCTCAGGCGCATATAATACTGCTCTCTCCAGGTGTATCTCAGGCATATATACTACTGCTCTCTCCAGGTGTATCTCAGGCGCATATAATACTGCTCTCTCCAGGTGTATCTCAGGTGCATATACTACTGCTCTCTCCAGGTGTATCTCAGGCGCATATAATACTGCTCTCTCCAGGTGTATCTCAGGTGCATATACTACTGCTCTCTCCAGGTGTATCTCAGGCGCATATAATACTGCTCTCTCCAGGTGTATCTCAGGCGTATATACTACTGCTCTCTCCAGGTGTATCTCAGGCGCATATAATACTGCTCTCTCCAGGTGTATCTCAGGCGCATATAATACTGCTCTCTCCAGGTGTATCTCAGGCGCATATAATACTGCTCTCTCCAGGTGTATCTCAGGCGTATATACTACTGCTCTCTCCAGGTGTATCTCAGGCGCATATACTACTGCTCTCTCCTGGTGTATCTCAGGCGCATATAATACTGCTCTCTCCTGGTGTATCTCAGGCGCATATAATACTGCTCTCTCCAGGTGTATCTCAGGCGTATATAATACTGCTCTCTCCAGGTGTATCTCAGGAATATATACTACTGCTCTCTCCAGGTGTATCTCAGGCGCATATACTACTGCTCTCTCCAGGTGTATCTCAGGCGCATATAATACTGCTCTCTCCAGGTGTATCTCAGGCGCATATAATACTGCTCTCTCCAGGTGTATCTCAGGCGTATATACTACTGCTCTCTCCAGGTGTATCTCAGGCGCATATAATACTGCTCTCTCCAGGTGTATCTCAGGCGCATATAATACTGCTCTCTCCTGGTGTATCTCAGGCGCATATAATACTGCTCTCTCCAGGTGTATCTCAGGCGTATATACTACTGCTCTCTCCAGGTGTATCTCAGGCGCATATAATACTGCTCTCTCCAGGTGTATCTCAGGCGCATATAATACTGCTCTCTCCAGGTGTATCTCAGGCGTATATAATACTGCTCTCTCCAGGTGTATCTCAGGCGCATATAATACTGCTCTCTCCAGGTGTATCTCAGGCGTATATAATACTGCTCTCTCCAGGTGTATCTCAGGCGCATATAATACTGCTCTCTCCAGGTGTATCTCAGGTGCATATACTACTGCTCTCTCCAGGTGTATCTCAGGCGTATATACTACTGCTCTCTCCAGGTGTATCTCAGGTGCATATACTACTGCTCTCTCCAGGTGTATCTCAGGCGTATATAATACTGCTCTCTCCAGGTGTATCTCAGGCGCATATAATACTGCTCTCTCCAGGTGTATCTCAGGCGCATATAATACTGCTCTCTCCAGGTGTATCTCAGGAATATATACTACTGCTCTCTCCAGGTGTATCTCAGGCGCATATACTACTGCTCTCTCCAGGTGTATCTCAGGCGCATATAATACTGCTCTCTCCTGGTGTATCTCAGGCGCATATAATACTGCTCTCTCCAGGTGTATCTCAGGCGTATATACTAGAGATGAGCGCCGGAAATTTTTCGGGTTTTGTGTTTTGGTTTTGGGTTCGGTTCCGCGGCCGTGTTTTGGGTTCGAACGCGTTTTGGCAAAACCTCACCGAATTTTTTTTGTCGGATTCGGGTGTGTTTTGGATTCGGGTGTTTTTTTAAAAAAAACACTAAAAAACAGCTTAAATCATAGAATTTGGGGGTCATTTTGATCAAAAAGTATTATTAACCTCAAAAACCATGATTTACACTCATTTTCAGTCTATTCTGAATACCTCACACCTCACAATATTATTTTTAGTCCTAAAATTTGCACCTAGGTCGCTGGATGACTAAGCTGGGCGACCCTAGTGGCCGACACAAACACCGGGCCCATCTAGGAGTGGCACTGCAGTGTCACGCAGGATGTCCCTTCCAAAAAACCCTCCCCAAACAGCACATGACGCAAAGAAAAAAAGAGGCGCAATGAGGTAGCTGACTGTGTGAGTAAGATAAGCGACCCTAGTGGCCGACACAAACACCGGGCCCATCTAGGAGTGGCACTGCAGTGTCACGCAGGATGTCCCTTCCAAAAAACCCTCCCCAAACAGCACATGACGCAAAGAAAAAAAGAGGCGCAATGAGGTAGCTGTGTGAGTAAGATAAGCGACCCTAGTGGCCGACACAAACACCGGGCCCATCTAGGAGTGGCACTGCAGTGTCACGCAGGATGTCCCTTCCAAAAAACCCTCCCCAAACAGCACATGACGCAAAGAAAAATTAAAGAAAAAAGAGGTGCAAGATGGAATTGTCCTTGGGCCCTCCCACCCACCCTTATGTTGTATAAGCAGGACATGCACACTTTAACCAACCCATCATTTCAGTGACAGGGTCTGCCACACGACTGTGACTGATATGACGGGTTGGTTTGGACCCCCACCAAAAAAGAAGCAATTAATCTCTCCTTGCACAAACTGGCTCTACAGAGGCAAGATGTCCACCTCATCATCACCCTCCGATATATCACCGTGTACATCCCCCTCCTCACAGATTATCAATTCGTCCCCACTGGAATCCACCATCTCAGCTCCCTGTGTACTTTGTGGAGGCAATTGCTGCTGGTCAATGTCTCCGCGGAGGAATTGATTATAATTCATTTTAATGAACATCATCTTCTCCACATTTTCTGGATGTAACCTCGTACGCCGATTGCTGACAAGGTGAGCGGCGGCACTAAACACTCTTTCGGAGTACACACTTGTGGGAGGGCAACTTAGGTAGAATAAAGCCAGTTTGTGCAAGGGCCTCCAAATTGCCTCTTTTTCCTGCCAGTATAAGTACGGACTGTGTGACGTGCCTACTTGGATGCGGTCACTCATATAATCCTCCACCATTCTTTCAATGTTGAGAGAATCATATGCAGTGACAGTAGACGACATGTCCGTAATCGTTGTCAGGTCCTTCAGTCCGGACCAGATGTCAGCATCAGCAGTCGCTCCAGACTGCCCTGCATCACCGCCAGCGGGTGGGCTCGGAATTCTGAGCCTTTTCCTCGCACCCCCAGTTGCGGGAGAATGTGAAGGAGGAGATGTTGACAGGTCGCGTTCCGCTTGACTTGACAATTTTCTCACCAGCAGGTCTTTCAACCCCAGCAGACTTGTGTCTGCGCCGGAAAGAGAGATCCAAGGTAGGCTTTAAATCTAGGATCGAGCACGGTGGCCAAAATGTAGTGCTCTGATTTCAACAGATTGACCACCCGTGAATCCTTGTTAAGCGAATTAAGGGCTCCATCCACAAGTCCCACATGCCTAGCGGAATCGCTCCGTGTTAGCTCCTCCTTCAATGTCTCCAGCTTCTTCTGCAAAAGCCTGATGAGGGGAATGACCTGACTCAGGCTGGCAGTGTCTGAACTGACTTCACGTGTGGCAAGTTCAAAGGGCATCAGAACCTTGCACAACGTTGAAATCATTCTCCACTGCGCTTGAGACAGGTGCATTCCACCTCCTATATCGTGCTCAATTGTATAGTCTTGAATGCAGGGCCGGCGCTACCATTAGGCAGCTTTAGGCAGCTGCCTATGGGCGCTGGCCACTGGAGGGCGGCAGGCTCCACTTAAATCTATTTTACCAAAAAAAAAAAATATATTTTGATAAGTAAGCCCAGACAGGGGCGGCCGCGGCGAGGGTCTAGCCTGCCACAGCCGTCAGTCACCTCACCAACGCTAGTGTATTGCTTTCCCTGCTCCCTGTCTCTAACAGAAATTGACTTTGCTGCGCGTATGAGAGAGCAGGTCAGGAGACGGGCGCCGCCCACTGACAGCCTAACACTCGTCCCAGGCGCCGTCAGCACTGACATGCTGTCTGTGCGCTTGTGCGGCGCCCGTCTCCTGACCTACTCTCTCATACGCGCAGCAAAGTCAATTTCTGTTAGAGACAGGGAGCAGGGGAAAGCAATACACTAGCGTTGGTGAGGTGACTGACGGCTGTGGCAGGCTAGACCCTCGCCGCGGCCGCCCCGTTTGTTCAGGGCCGTCTTTTCGTATGGGCTCAATGGGCTCTTGCCCAAGGGCCCCATGAGTATAAGGGCCCTAGGCTGATAGCTGAGGGTCCCCTCTTTCCAGGGGTACCAGATTTTTGAAAATCGGACCTGGGGAACCGGAGATATCCGGCTTGAAAGCAGTGGTCCCCATCCGAGCCTGTTAATTGCTCTTCCCAGCCAGATATCTTGGGTTCTGTCTGACTTAGAGTTTTTCTGAGGGTATAATCCAGAAGCTGCGACTCTCCCCTTTTGGTGAACACTGGCAGCTTGTCTCTACTATGCCCAAAACCAGAGATATCAGCCTTCCAGCAGCTGGACCCTGCTCCAGCTCCACACACCTAATATGCAGTTTTAGATTTTCGTTGGTGGATTGCTCTGGCTTCTGAGCTCTGATGCCCACGTCCCCAGTACCTCCTAAAAGGTGGGACTCTCTAGTAGAGATGAGCGCCTGAAATTTTTCGGGTTTTGTGTTTTGGTTTTGGGTTCGGTTCCGCGGCCGTGTTTTGGGTTCGAACGCGTTTTGGCAAAACCTCACCGAATTATTTTTGTCGGATTCGGGTGTGTTTTGGATTCGGGTGTTTTTTTCCAAAAACACTAAAAAACAGCTTAAATCATAGAATTTGGGGGTCATTTTGATCCCAAAGTATTATTAACCTCAAAAACCATAATTTACACTCATTTTCAGTCTATTCTGAATACCTCACACCTCACAATATTATTTTTAGTCCTAAAATTTGCACCGAGGTCGCTGTGTGAGTAAGATAAGCGACCCTAGTGGCCGACACAAACACCGGGCCCATCTAGGAGTGGCACTGCAGTGTCACGCAGGATGTCCCTTCCAAAAAACCCTCCCCAAACAGCACATGACGCAAAGAAAAAAAGAGGCGCAATGAGGTAGCTGTGTGAGTAAGATTAGCGACCCTAGTGGCCGACACAAACACCGGGCCCATCTAGGAGTGGCACTGCAGTGTCACGCAGGATGGCCCTTCCAAAAAACCCTCCCCAAACAGCACATGACGCAAAGAAAAAAAGAGGCGCAATGAGGTAGCTGTGTGAGTAAGATTAGCGACCCTAGTGGCCGACACAAACACCGGGCCCATCTAGGAGTGGCACTGCAGTGTCACGCAGGATGGCCCTTCCAAAAAACCCTCCCCAAACAGCACATGACGCAAAGAAAAAAAGAGGCGCAATGAGGTAGCTGACTGTGTGAGTAAGATTAGCGACCCTAGTGGCCGACACAAACACCGGGCCCATCTAGGAGTGGCACTGCAGTGTCACGCAGGATGTCCCTTCCAAAAAACCCTCCCCAAACAGCACATGACGCAAAGAAAAAAAGAGGCGCAATGAGGTAGCTGTGTGAGTAAGATTAGCGACCCTAGTGGCCGACACAAACACCGGGCCCATCTAGGAGTGGCACTGCAGTGTCACGCAGGATGTCCCTTCCAAAAAACCCTCCCCAATCAGCACATGATGCAAAGAAAAAGAAAAGAAAAAAGAGGTGCAAGATGGAATTATCCTTGGGCCCTCCCACCCACCCTTATGTTGTATAAACAAAACAGGACATGCACACTTTAACCAACCCATCATTTCAGTGACAGGGTCTGCCACACGACTGTGACTGATATGACGGGTTGGTTTGGACCCCCCCCAAAAAAGAAGCAATTAATCTCTCCTTGCACAAACTGGCTCTACAGAGGCAAGATGTCCACCTCATCTTCACCCTCCGATATATCACCGTGTACATCCCCCTCCTCACAGATTATCAATTCGTCCCCACTGGAATCCACCATCTCAGCTCCCTGTGTACTTTGTGGAGGCAATTGCTGCTGGTCAATGTCTCCGCGGAGGAATTGATTATAATTCATTTTAATGAACATCATCTTCTCCACATTTTCTGGATGTAACCTCGTACGCCGATTGCTGACAAGGTGAGCGGCGGCACTAAACACTCTTTCGGAGTACACACTTGTGGGAGGGCAACTTAGGTAGAATAAAGCCAGTTTGTGCAAGGGCCTCCAAATTGCCTCTTTTTCCTGCCAGTATAAGTACGGACTGTGTGACGTGCCTACTTGGATGCGGTCACTCATATAATCCTCCACCATTCTATCAATGTTGAGAGAATCATATGCAGTGACAGTAGACGACATGTCCGTAATCGTTGTCAGGTCCTTCAGTCCGGACCAGATGTCAGCATCAGCAGTCGCTCCAGACTGCCCTGCATCACCGCCAGCGGGTGGGCTCGGAATTCTGAGCCTTTTCCTCGCACCCCCAGTTGCGGGAGAATGTGAAGGAGGAGATGTTGACAGGTCGCGTTCCGCTTGACTTGACAATTTTGTCACCAGCAGGTCTTTCAACCCCAGCAGACCTGTGTCTGCCGGAAAGAGAGATCCAAGGTAGGCTTTAAATCTAGGATCGAGCACGGTGGCCAAAATGTAGTGCTCTGATTTCAACAGATTGACCACCCGTGAATCCTTGTTAAGCGAATTAAGGGCTGCATCCACAAGTCCCACATGCCTAGCGGAATCGCTCCGTGTTAGCTCCTTCTTCAATGCCTCCAGCTTCTTCTGCAAAAGCCTGATGAGGGGAATGACCTGACTCAGGCTGGCAGTGTCTGAACTGACTTCACGTGTGGCAAGTTCAAAGGGCATCAGAACCTTGCACAACGTTGAAATCATTCTCCACTGCACTTGAGACAGGTGCATTCCATCTCCTATATCGTGCTCAATTGTATAGGCTTGAATGGCCTTTTGCTGCTCCTCCAACCTCTGAAGCATATAGAGGGTTGAATTCCACCTCGTTACCACTTCTTGCTTCAGATGATGGCAGGGCAGGTTCAGTAGTTTTTGGTGGTGCTCCAGTCTTCTGTACGTGGTGCCTGTACGCCGAAAGTGTCCCGCAATTTTTCTGGCCACCGACAGCATCTCTTGCACGCCCCTGTCGTTTTTTTAAAAATTCTGCACCACCAAATTCAAGGTATGTGCAAAACATGGGACGTGCTGGAATTTGCCCATATTTAATGCACACACAATATTGCTGGCGTTGTCCGATGCCACAAATCCACAGGAGAGTCCAATTGGGGTAAGCCATTCCGCGATGATCTTCCTCAGTTGCCGTAAGAGGTTTTCAGCTGTGTGCGTATTCTGGAAAGCGGTGATACAAAGCGTAGCCTGCCTAGGAAAGAGTTGGCGTTTGCGAGATGCTGCTACTGGTGCCGCCGCTGCTGTTCTTGCGGCGGGAGTCCATACATCTACCCAGTGGGCTGTCACAGTCATATAGTCCTGACCCTGCCCTGCTCCACTTGTCCACATGTCCGTGGTTACATAGAAACATAGAATTTGTCGGCAGATAAGAACCACTTGGCCCATCTAGTCTGCCCCTTTTTTTTTTTATATATTATTTTTTTTTATCACTAACCTTATTTGATCCTTATTTCTTTGTAAGGATATCCTTATGTCTATCCCATGCATGTTTAAATTGCTCTACTGTCTTAGCCTCTACCACCTCTGATGGGAGGCTATTCCACTTGTCCACTACCCTTTCTGTGAAATAATTTTTCCGCAAATTTCCCCTGAACCTCCCCCCCTCCAGTCTCAGTGCATGTCCTCGTGTCCTATTGCTTCTCTTCATTTGGAGAATGTTTCCCTCCTGGACTTTGTTAAAACCCTTCATATATTTGAAAGTTTCTATCATGTCCCCCCTTTCTCTTCTCTGCTCCAAACTATACATATTGAGATTTCTTAGTCTTTCTGGGTATGTTTTGTGATGTAGGCCATGCACCATTTTAGTTGCCCTCCTTTGTACAGTTTCTAATGTATTAATATCCTTTTGAAGATATGGCCTCCAGAACTGAATACAGTATTCTAGATGAGGCCGTACCAATGACCTATACAGTGGCATTATTACTTCTTTCTTTCTGCTGCTGATTCCTCTCCCAATGCAGCCAAGCATCTGACTAGCCTTCCTCATTGCCTTGTTACATTGCTTACCTGCCTTTAAGTCATCTGAAATAGTGACTCCTAGATCCCTTTCCTCCTCAGTAGTTTCCAGTATAGTGCCATTAATACTGTATTTAGCTTTAGGATTTTTGAGACCCAAGTGCATGATTTTGCATTTTTTGGCATTAAACTGTAATTGCCAGACTCTTGACCATTCCTCTAGTCTACCTAGATCCTCAATCATTTGTTTTACCCCACCTGGTGTGTCTACCCTGTTGCATACCTTTGTGTCATCTGCAAAAAGGCATACTTTCCCTTTAATCCCATTTGCAATGTCACCAATAAAGATATTGAAAAGCACTGGTCCAAGTACAGATCCCTGGGGTACTCCACTGGTAACATTTCCCTCCTGTGAATGCACTCCATTTACCACAACTCTCTGTTTTCTATCCTTCAACCAAGATCTTATCCATTCAATAATCCTAATATCCAATCCCAAACTTTCAAGTTTATTTAGCAGTCTGCGATGTGGAACTGTGTCAAAAGCCTTACTAAAGTCAAGATAAGCTATATCCATGGCTCCACCTTTATCCATCACTTTAGTCACACAATCAAAAAAGTCAATAAGATTTGTTTGACATGATCTTCCCCCAGTGAATCCATGCTGTTTGGGATCCAGTAAATTGCCGGATTTGAGATGATCTACAACTCTTTCTTTTAAGAGTGTTTCCATCAATTTCCCTACTACTGATGTAAGACTCACTGGTCTGTAGTTGTTTGCCTCTTCCTTGCTTCCACTTTTGTGCAGTGGGACTACGTTTGCTCTTTTCCAGTCCCCTGGAATTTCTCCTGTAGCTAATGACTGGTTGAATAATTCTGTCAATGGTGCTACCAGCACCTCTTTAAGTTCTTTTAGTATCCTTGGATGTATCCCATCTGGCCCCATAGATTTGTCCACTTTCAGCTTTGAGAGTTCTGTTAGGACCTTCTCCTCTGTAAATGTACTTGTTTCATTTTCCTGAATATCCCTGCAACTTAACTGTGGCCCCTTCCCCTCTCTTTCAGTAGTAAATACTGAGCAAAAATAATCATTAAGATGATCTGCTATTAAATTGTCTCCCTCAACAAGATTCCCAGTGTCCGTCTTTAGTTTTATAATTCCGCCTTTTGTTTTTCTTTTTTCGCTTATATACCTAAAAAAAGTTTTGCCTCCTTTACCCACTGACTGGGCCATTTTCTCCTCAGCTTGTGCCTTTGCACATCTGATTACCTTCTTTGTCTCCTTCTGTCTAACAAGATATATCTTTTTGTCTTCATTATTTTGTGTCTGCTTATATTTCCTAAAAGCCATCTTTTTTGCTCTCACAATATTTGCTACTTCTTTTGCAAACCACACTGGCTTCCTTTTCCTTGTGTTTTTCCTAACAGTTTTGATACAAAGGTCTGTTGCCTTCAATATTGCACATTTGAATGTTTTCCACCTCTCCTGCACTGTTTCCAAGTTCCTCCACTCTGCCAAAGAATCGCTTACACATTTTCCCATCCCTACAAAATCAGCCTTCCTAAAATCCAACACCTTTGTTTTTGTATGGGACGAGTCAGTCTCTGTCTTAATGCTGAACCATACTGCTTGATGATCACTGGATCCGAGGTTTTCACCCACTTTTACGTCTGATAATCTGTCTCCATTTGTAAGTATTAAGTCTAATATTGCGTCTTTCCGAGTGGGCTCCCTCACCAATTGGTGGAGGGATGCTCCCTGAAGGGAATTTAAAATGTTCCTACTTCTAGTGGAACTAGCAACAGACACCTCCCAGTTTACATCAGGAAGATTAAAGTCTCCCATGATTATTACCTCTCCTTTTAATGCCATTTTAGTTATGTCCTGCAATAGGTTCTTGTCAAGTTCCTCTTCCTGACCTGGTGGCCTGTATATCACGCCAATACGAATAATCAACTTTTCCCCTGTTTCTATGGTCACCCAAAGGGCCTCAGTTTTTTCTTCAATACTTTGTATTAATGTAGTATTTATTGCATTTTTTACATACATTGCTACCCCTCCCCCGATTTTTCCAATTCTGTCCTTCCTAAACAAAGTATATCCCGGTATAGCTATGTCCCAGTCATGATTTTCATTGTACCATGACTCTGTAATTGCCACAATGTCTAGATCATCCCTTGTCATTATTGCAGTTAGTTCTGGGATTTTATTTCCTAAGCTCCTAGCATTTGCACACATAGCTTTTAGAGTTTTGTTTGTGCTTTTTCTGTTCCTAGCTGTGTTCTTCTCTCTGCCTATTTTTATTTGGTTTTGATCTGAATTATCTTCTGTTGCTGTGGATATGCTTCCTATTCCCTTTGCCTGCAGAAACAATACCTCTGTGTTGGGGGAGCAGATTTCTTTATTCCTATTTGGTTCACTGCCCCCCTTTGTTAGTTTAAATAGCTCTTGATGAAGTATCCAAACTGTTCAGTTAGTATTTTCGTTCCCGTTGAAGATGGGTGCAGGCCGTCACTTTTGTATAAGCTCCTATCTTGCCAGATGGTGTGACTATGGCCTATAAATCCAAATCTCTCCTCATTGCACCATGTCCTTAGCCAAACATTGAAGTTTCTGATGCAATGAGTTCTGTCTTCCCCTCTGTGTACTGGCAATACTTCTGAAAAAGATACAGTGGTTGCCACCTGCTTCAGAGCAGTCCCTAACTTCCTAAATTCATCTTTTACAGCAATGAGTTCTGCATTTGCCAGGTCATTTGTCCCTAGGTGGACAATGACATCCACCTCCCCATCTTTTCTTGCTGCCTTCACAATTCTTAGCATGCGCTCTTTATCCCTTGGAGCTGTGGCTCCAGGTAAGCACCTTACTTGTTTCTCTACTTCATTTGCATTTCCCAGATGTATTCCTCTAATAATGGAATCTCCCAAAAGAAGTGCAGTCCTTTTTGGAGATTCAATTTTCCTGTTCCATTTCCTGTTCCTATGGTTGGTAGATGTCCCCATATCCTCCTGTTCTGTAGTGCCTCTATTAGTTGTATCTTCCAGCCCTGCAAGAGTAGCATACGAGTTTTGCAGTGTCACCGCTTGCGGGAGGTGTCTGTGTCCCTCTGGAAACCTCTGCCCTTGAGAGCCCACAGTAGTCCAGGCAGAATGTCTTCTGGTGGCTCTCTGAGGCAGTGGAGGCTTCAAAGACACAGACATCTTACAAATCTCAGCATGCAGTTTTGCTATCTCCTCCTTCAGCAGAGAAAATTGCTCACAGATTGGACAGCAGCTGAGTCTCCACGCTGCCTCTTTCCAAACAAATGCTTTACATCCATTGCACTGCACAAGGCCAAACATTGTATCAGATGTGAATGGTATTGCAAATTTGTGTGTTACTTGGTGTATTTTAAAACTCACCTGTTGCTGTATTCTAACTCACCTGCTGCTGTTACAAACTCACTTAATAAGCCAAGCCTCACTTTATAATGCACGCCTCTCACAAGAGCCATGCACGCCTCTCACAAGAGTGGACATTGGGTACAGCTGCATTTTTTAGGACACTGGTGACTCTTTTTCTGAGGTCTGTGTACATTTTCGGTATCGCCTGCCTAGAGAAATGGAACCTAGATGGTATTTGGTACCGGGGACACAGTACCTCCAACAAGTCTCTAGTTGGCTCTGCAGTAATGATGGATACCGGAACCACGTTTCTCACCACCCAGGATGCCAAGGCCTCAGTTATCCGCTTTGCAGTAGGATGACTGCTGTGATATTTCATCTTCCTCGCAAAGGACTGTTGAACAGTCAATTGCTTGCTGGAAGTAGTACAAGTGGGCTTACGACTTCCCCTCTGGGATGACCATCGACTCCCAGCGGCAACAACAGCAGCGCCAGCAGCAGTAGGCGTTACACGCAAGGATGCATCGGAGGAATCCCAGGCAGGAGAGGACTCGTCAGACTTGCCAGTGACATGGCCTGCAGGACTATTGGCATTCCTGGGGAAGGAGGAAATTGACACTGAGGGAGTTGGTGGGGTGGTTTGCGTGAGCTTGGTTACAAGAGGAAGGGATTTACTGGTCAGTGGACTGCTTCCGCTGTCACCCAAAGTTTTTGAACTTGTCACTGACTTATTATGAATGCGCTGCAGGTGACGTATAAGGGAGGATGTTCCGAGGTGGTTAACGTCCTTACCCCTACTTATTACAGCTTGACAAAGGGAACACACGGCTTGACACCTGTTGTCCGCATTTCTGGTGAAATACCTCCACACCGAAGAGCTGATTTTTTTGGTATTTTCACCTGGCATGTCAACGGCCATATTCCTCCCACGGACAACAGGTGTCTCCCCGGGTGCCTGACTTAAACAAACCACCTCACCATCAGAATCCTCCTGGTCAATTTCCTCCCCAGCGCCAGCAACACCCATATCCTCCTCATCCTGGTGTACTTCAACACTGACATCTTCAATCTGACTATCAGGAACTGGACTGCGGGTGCTCCTTCCAGCACTTGCAGGGGGCGTGCAAATGGTGGAAGGCGCATGCTCTTCACGTCCAGTGTTGGGAAGGTCAGGCATCGCAACCGACACAATTGGACTCTCCTTGTGGATTTGGGATTTCAAAGAACGCACAGTTCTTTGCGGTGCTTTTGCCAGCTTGAGTCTTTTCAGTTTTCTAGCGAGAGGCTGAGTGCTTCCATCCTCATGTGAAGCTGAACCACTAGCCATGAACATAGGCCAGGGCCTCAGCCGTTCCTTGCCACTCCGTGTGGTAAATGGCATATTGGCAAGTTTACGCTTCTCCTCCGACAATTTTATTTTAGGTTTTGGAGTCCTTTTTTTTCTGATATTTGGTGTTTTGGATTTGACATGCTCTGTACTATGACATTGGGCATCGGCCTTGGCAGACGACGTTGCTGGCATTTCATCGTCTCGGCCATGACTAGTGGCAGCAGCTTCAGCACGAGGTGGAAGTGGATCTTGATCTTTCCCTAATTTTGGAACCTCAACTTTTTTGTTCTCCATATTTTATAGGCAGAACTAAAAGGCACCTCAGGTAAACAATGGAGATGGATGGATTGGATACTAGTATACAATTATGGACGGACTGCCACGGTTAGGTGGTATAAAAAAACCACGGTTAGGTGGTATATATTGTAATACAATTATGGATGGACGGACTGCCTGCCGAGTGCCGACACAGAGGTAGCCACAGCCGTGAACTACCGCACTGTACACTGGTTGATAAAGAGATAGTAGTATACTCGTAACAACTAGTATGACTGACTATGACGGTATAAAGAATGAAAAAAAAACCACGGTTAGGTGGTATATATTATAATACAATTATGGATGGACGGACTGCCTGCCGACTGCCGACACAGAGGTAGCCACAGCCGTGAACTACCGCACTGTACACTGGTTGATAAAGAGATAGTAGTATACTCGTAACAACTAGTATGACACTATGACGGTATAAAGAATGAAAAAAAAACCACGGTTAGGTGGTATATATTATAATACAATTATGGATGGACGGACTGCCTGCCGAGTGCCGACACAGAGGTAGCCACAGCCGTGAACTACCGCACTGTACACTGGTTGATAAAGAGATAGTAGTATACTCGTAACAACTAGTATGACTGACTATGACGGTATAAAGAATGAAAAAAAAACCACGGTTAGGTGGTATATATTATAATACAATTATGGATGGACGGACTGCCTGCCGACTGCCGACACAGAGGTAGCCACAGCCGTGAACTACCGCACTGTACACTGGTTGATAAAGAGATAGTAGTATACTCGTAACAACTAGTATGACACTATGACGGTATAAAGAATGAAAAAAAAACCACGGTTAGGTGGTATATATTATAATACAATTATGGATGGACGGACTGCCTGCCGACTGCCGACACAGAGGTAGCCACAGCCGTGAACTACCGCACTGTACACTGGTTGATAAAGAGATAGTAGTATACTCGTAACAACTAGTATGACACTATGACGGTATAAAGAATGAAAAAAAAACCACGGTTAGGTGGTATATATTATAATAATACAATTATGGATGGACGGACTGCCTGCCGACTGCCGACACAGAGGTAGCCACAGCCGTGAACTACCGCACTGTACACTGGTTGATAAAGAGATAGTAGTATACTCGTAACAACTAGTATGACTATGACGACGGTATAAAGAAAGAAAAAAAAATACCACGGTTAGGTGGTATATAATTATACAATTATGGATGGACGGACTGCCTGCCGAGTGCCGACTGCCGACACAGAGGTAGCCACAGCCGTGAACTACCGCACTGTACTGTGTCTGCTGCTAATATAGACTGGTTGATAAAGAGATAGTATACAACAATATACTACTATACTGGTGGTCAGGCACTGGTCACCACTAGTCACACTGGCAGTGGCACTCCTGCAGCAAAAGTGTGCACTGTTTAATTTTAAATTAATATAATATTATGTACTCCTGGCTCCTGCTATAACAACCTGCAGTGCTCCCCAGTCTCCCCCACAATTATTATAAGCTTTTATACATTGATGTGCAGCACACTGGGCTGAGCTGAGTGCACACAGACTGAGTCACACTGTGTGACTGCTGTGTATCGTTTTTTTCAGGCAGAGAACGGATATAGCAGAGAACGGATATATTAAATAAAAGTTAACTTAACAACAACTGCACTGGTCACTGTGGTAAACTCTGTCTGCACAATCTCTCTCTCTCTCTCTCTCTCTTCTAATCTATTCTAATGGAGAGGACGCCAGCCACGTCCTCTCCCTATCAATCTCAATGCACGTGTGAAAATGGCGGCGACGCGCGGCTCCTTATATAGAATCCGAGTCTCGCGAGAATCCGACAGCGTCATGATGACGTTCGGGCGCGCTCGGGTTAACCGAGCAAGGCGGGAAGATCCGAGTCGCTCGGACCCGTGAAAAAAAAAGTGAAGTTCGTGCGGGTTCGGATTCAAAGAAACCGAACCCGCTCATCTCTACTCTCTAGTGTTTTTTTTTTTATCCTATTCAAAGCCTTGAGATATCTGCAGTCAAGCAAGCTGCCCTCCCACTGGAAAATGATAAATATTAAACCCACTCCACTATCCACCCCTTCCCTACATATTAAACACCCCCTATCACCCTGTTAGTCATGTACCAGGGCTTCTTCATTCAACCCAATGCCCCCTCTACAGTTTAGCCCCATCTGTGCAGTAAAGGAGTAATTAGCAGAAATTACTGCTCCAGGTCCTACATGCTGGGGGAAGATAGAACACCCCCTACCGCCCGTGGGACATCAAAGCTGCCACTGATAGCACCCCCCACCCCTACCGCTGGAGGATGGGTAGGGGGCCCAGTGCATTGCTGTGCCCAGGGGCCTACACTGCTGTTAAGATGGCCCTGCGTTTGTTTACCATTTAACTAGCAAAATTTAATTTTTAGAGAGGAGGAGCAGGGGCAGGGATGTCGCATTATGCGGAGGAGACAGCACTTCAAGTTCTCCCCTCTGACTGCCATCGACGAGCCCTCCCCCTAACATTATCGTCAGTACTGCAGCCGGAAGCCCCAGGAAGAATGGGCAGAGGGGAGACGCTGCGGATGGTGATGTCTACTGCATCTGAAAGGCAAGAGAAGTCTCCCTATCCCCTCCCTCCCTGCCGCCCCACGCCTCCCTATCCCCTCCCTCTCTGCCGCCCCGTGTCTCCCTATCCCCTCACTCCCTGCCGTCCCGCGCCTCCCTATCCCCTCCCTCTCTGCCGCCCCGTGTCTCCCTATCCCCTCGCTCCCTGCCGTCTCGCGCCTCCCTATCCCCTCCCTCTCTGCCGCCCCGTGTCTCCCTATCCCCTCGCTCCCTGCCGTCCCGCGCCTCCCTATCCCCTCCCTCCCTGCCGTCCCGCGCCTCCCTATCCCCTCCATCCCTGCCGCCCCGCGTCTCCCTATCCCCTCCCTCCCTACTGTCCCGCGCCTCCCTATCCCCTCCCTCCCTGCCGCCCCGCGTCTCCCTATCCCCTCCCTCCTACCCCGCGTCGCCCTATCCCCTTCCTCCCTGCCGCCCCGCGTCTCCCTATCCCCTCCCTGCCGCCCCGCGTCTCCCTATCCCCTCCCTGCAGCTCCGCGTCTCCCTATCCCCACCCTGCCGCCCCGCGTCTCCCTATCCCCTCCCTACAGCTCCGCGTCTCCCTATCCCCTCCCTGCCGCCCGCGTCTCCCTATCCCCTCCCTGCAGCTCCGCGTCTCCCTATCCCCACCCTGCCGCCCCGCGTCTCCCTATCCCCTCCCTACAGCTCCGCGTCTCCCTATCCCCTCCCTGCCGCCCGCGTCTCCCTATCCCCTCTCTGCAGCCCCGCGTCTCCCTATCCCCTCCCTGCAGCCCCGCGTCTCCCTATCCCCTCCCTGCAGCTCCGCGTCTCCCTATCCCCACCCTGCAGCCCTGCGTCTCCCTATCCCCTCCCTGCAGCCCCGCGTCTCCCTATCCCCTCCCTGCAGCCCCGCGTCTCCCTATCCCCTCCCTGCCGCCCTGCGTCTCCCTATCCCCTCCCTGCCGCCCTGCGTCTCCCTATCCCCTCCCTGCCGCCCAGCGTCTCCCTATCCCCTCCCTGCAGCTCCGCGTCTCCCTATCCTCTCGATGCTGCCCTTTCAAGATCCTACTACGGGGGCCCACAAAGCAGGGACGTGTAGTCGGGAGGCAGGGGAGGTAGGAGGCAGTGCCTCCCCTGCCATTAATGATTAAAATAATATAAAGAAGATACTTATGACACATATTCTGTGTCATAAGTAATCTCTTTATATTATGATAAGCATTTTAAATCTTTAAATCACTTTGGGAGGCACAGATAGCAGTGCCTCCCGTTAACAATTGGAATGGGAGAGAAAGGGGGGCGGGGCCAGGCACAGGGTTGTAAAAGCCCATTAAAAAACTGCGGGGGAAGCGGCACATATGCCAGTGTGTCATTGACAGGGAAAACCTGCCCCTGTCAGCGAGGCAGATGTGATTGGACGGCGGATCCGCTGTCCAATCACCCATAGGCATTGAGGTCAAGCTGCGGCGGGACCCGACACTACAGTGGAGCTGCCTGCCACTTCAGGAGCGCGGAGGGGGGGCAGCGGCGGGACCTGATGTTGGAGTTGCCTACAGGGGGGGGGGGGGGGGTTTGTGCTTGGTGGTAAGTGTCTGGGCAGCTCCCCCCCAGATCACTTGGACTGCAGCTCTCCCCTTGTGATCTGGGGGTGAGCTGCAGTCCAAGTGATCTGGGGGTGAGCTGCAGTCCAAGTGCTCTGGGCAAGATTACTTGGACTGCAGCTCACCCCCAGATCACTTGTACGCAGGGACAGGGAAAAATAAATGTAAAAAAAATTATATATTTGTATCACAGCTGCCCGCCGCCCACCACTGACCAGCGCTCACTGCTGCACGCTGCACCGCCATTAAAAGCTGACCACCGCAGACCACAACTGGCGGTGGTCAGAGGGACATCAATGCCGCAGCGACGAAGGACAGCTTAGTACCACCGCATCCCCCGCAGACCATGGGCTCATACGCCACCGACAACCACAGTTCCTTCCGCACCTCTGCTGCACATATCAGGTAATGTTACCCTATGTCTCTGCTGTCACGCTCTCAGTCCCTGCTGTCACACTCTCAGTCCCTGCTGTCACTTTCTCTCCCTGTCCCTGAATTGTGGGTCATACCATGTGCTGTAATGTGAATTTCGGCTCATACTGTGTGGTAAAATATGAATTTCGGATCATACGGTGTGCTGTAATGTGAATTTTGGCTCATCCCGTGTGCTGTAGTGTGAATTTTGGCTCATACCGTGTTCTGTAATGTGAATTTTGGATCATACGATGTGCTGTAATGTGAATTTCGGCTCATACAGTGTGCTATAATGTGAATTTTGGCTCATACCATGTGCTGTAATGTGAATTTTGGCTCATACCGTGTGCTGTAATGTGAATTTCTAGATAGTATAAGAATTTCTAGATAGTATAAGGGGTCCTACTACACTGAAGGACACGCCCCCATTTGAGTGCAACCTTCACTTTTCCATACCACCACTTCAAAATGTCCACTTCGACCACTGTATATGTATGCGTGTGTATATATATATATATATATATATATATATATATATATATATATATATAAAATCTCAGTGCCTCCCCAGCCAATGACGTCACCGCACGTCACTGCCACAAAGTTCTAGTTACAACCCTGGTGCCTATCTATAATACTGTATAAAACAACAGACTGTGGTATTATACTATATATGGATGTGGGGCTGGATGCTTTTTAACTTGTGTGTATTTAATATAATATTTGTCAGGTTTTCTTTTGCTGCTATTTGGCTGCTTCAGGAGGATCAACATACTGTTAACACAGCCTCTAGATAACGTGATCACTCCGCTGTCCAAGCAACAGGGGAAGGGGAGGGCCGGGAGGACGGGGGGGGGGGGGGGGGGGGTGTAGGCAGAAATTTTGCCTAGGGTGCCGAGAAACCTTGCACCGGCCCTGCTTGAATGGCCTTTTGCTGCTCCTCCAACCTCTGAAGCATATAGAGGGTTGAATTCCACCTCGTTACCACTTCTTGCTTCAGATGATGGCAGGGCAGGTTCAGTAGTTTTTGGTGGTGCTCCAGTCTTCTGTACGTGGTGCCTGTACGCCGAAAGTGTCCCGCAATTCTTCTGGCCACCGACAGCATCTCTTGCACGCCCCTGTCGTTTTTTAAAAAATTCTGCACCACCAAATTCAAGGTATGTGCAAAACATGGGACAAGCTGGAATTTGCCCATATTTAATGCACACACAATATTGCTGGCGTTGTCCGATGCCACAAATCCACAGGAGAGTCCAATTGGGGTAAGCCATTCCGCGATGATCTTCCTCAGTTGCCGTAAGAGGTTTTCAGCTGTGTGCGTATTCTGGAAACCGGTGATACAAAGCGTAGCCTGCCTAGGAAAGAGTTGGCGTTTGCGAGATGCTGCTACTGGTGCCGCCGCTGCTGTTCTTGCGGCGGGAGTCCATACATCTACCCAGTGGGCTGTCACAGTCATATAGTCCTGACCCTGCCCTGCTCCACTTGTCCACATGTCCGTGGTTAAGTGGACATTGGGTACAACTGCATTTTTTAGGACACTGGTGAGTCTTTTTCTGACGTCCGTGTACATTCTCGGTATCGCCTGCCTAGAGAAGTGGAACCTAGATGGTATTTGGTAACGGGGGCACACTGCCTCAATAAATTGTCTAGTTCCCTGTGAACTAACGGCGGATACCGGACGCACGTCTAACACCAACATAGTTGTCAAGGCCTCAGTTATCCGCTTTGCAGCAGGATGACTGCTGTGATATTTCATCTTCCTCGCAAAGGACTGTTGAACAGTCAATTGCTTACTGGAAGTAGTACAAGTGGGCTTACGACTTCCCCTCTGGGATGACCATCGACTCCCAGCAGCAACAACAGCAGCGCCAGCAGCAGTAGGCGTTACACGCAAGGATGCATCGGAGGAATCCCAGGCAGGAGAGGACTCGTCAGAATTGCCAGTGACATGGCCTGCAGGACTATTGGCATTCCTGGGGAAGGAGGAAATTGACACTGAGGGAGTTGGTGGGGTGGTTTGCGTGAGCTTGGTTACAAGAGGAAGGGATTTACTGGTCAGTGGACTGCTTCCGCTGTCGCCCAAAGTTTTTGAACTTGTCACTGACTTATTATGAATGCGCTGCAGGTGACGTATAAGGGAGGATGTTCCGAGGTGGTTAACGTCCTTACCCCTACTTATTACAGCTTGACAAAGGCAACACACGGCTTGACACCTGTTGTCCGCATTTCTGTTGAAATACTTCCACACCGAAGAGCTGATTTTTTTGGTATTTTCACCAGGCATGTCAGTGGCCATATTCCTCCCACGGACAACAGGTGTCTCCCCGGGTGCCTGACTTAAACAAACCACCTCACCATCAGAATCCTCCTGGTCAATTTCCTCCCCAGCGCCAGCAACACCCATATCCTCCTCATCCTGGTGTACTTCAACACTGACATCTTCAATCTGACTATCAGGAACTGGACTGCGGGTGCTCCTTCCAGCACTTGCAGGGGGCGTGCAAATGGTGGAAGGCGCATGCTCTTCACGTCCAGTGTTGGGAAGGTCAGGCATCGCAACCGACACAATTGGACTCTCCTTGTGGATTTGGGATTTCGAAGAACGCACAGTTCTTTGCGGTGCTTTTGCCAGCTTGAGTCTTTTCAGTTTTCTAGCGAGAGGCTGAGTGCTTCCATCCTCATGTGAAGCTGAACCACTAGCCATGAACATAGGCCAGGGCCTCAGCCGTTCCTTGCCACTCCGTGTGGTAAATGGCATATTGGCAAGTTTACGCTTCTCCTCCGACAATTTTATTTTAGGTTTTGGAGTCCTTTTTTTACTGATATTTGGTGTTTTGGATTTGACATGCTCTGTACTATGACATTGGGCATCGGCCTTGGCAGACGACGTTGCTGGCATTTCATCGTCTCGGCCATGACTAGTGGCAGCAGCCTCAGCACGAGGTGGAAGTGGATCTTGATCTTTCCCTAATTTTGGAACCTCAACATTTATGTTCTCCATATTTTAATAGGCACAACTAAAAGGCACCTCAGGTAAACAATGGAGATGGATGGATACTAGTATACAATTATGGATGGACTGCCGAGTGCCGACACAGAGGTAGCTACAGCCGTGGACTACCGTACTGTACTGTGTCTGCTGCTAATATAGACTGGTTGATAATGAGATGTAGTATGTATAAAGAAGAAAGAAAAAAAAAACCACGGGTAGGTGGTATACAATTATGGATGGACTGCCGAGTGCCGACACAGAGGTAGCTACAGCCGTGGACTACCGTACTGTACTGTGTCTGCTGCTAATATAGACTGGATGATAATGAGATGTAGTATGTATAAAGAAGAAAGAAAAAAAAAACCACGGGTAGGTGGTATACAATTATGGATGGACTGCCGAGTGCCGACACAGAGGTAGCTACAGCCGTGGACTACCGTACTGTACTGTGTCTGCTGCTAATATAGACTGGTTGATAATGAGATGTAGTATGTATAAAGAAGAAAGAAAAAAAAACCACGGGTAGGTGGTATACAATTATGGATGGACTGCCGAGTGCCGACACAGAGGTAGCTACAGCCGTGGACTACCGTACTGTACTGTGTCTGCTGCTAATATAGACTGGATGATAATGAGATGTAGTATGTATAAAGAAGAAAGAAAAAAAAAAACACGGGTAGGTGGTATACAATTATGGATGGACTGCCGAGTGCCGACACAGAGGTAGCTACAGCCGTGGACTACCGTACTGTACTGTGTCTGCTGCTAATATAGACTGGATGATAATGAGATGTAGTATGTATAAAGAAGAAAGAAAAAAAAAACCACGGCTAGGTGGTATACAATTATGGATGGACTGCCGAGTGCCGACACAGAGGTAGCTACAGCCGTGGACTACCGTACTGTACTGTGTCTGCTGCTAATATAGACTGGTTGATAATGAGATGTAGTATGTATAAAGAAGAAAGAAAAAAAAACCACGGGTAGGTGGTATACAATTATGGATGGACTGCCGAGTGCCGACACAGAGGTAGCTACAGCCGTGGACTACCGTACTGTACTGTGTCTGCTGCTAATATAGACTGGATGATAATGAGATGTAGTATGTATAAAGAAGAAAGAAAAAAAAAACCACGGGTAGGTGGTATACAATTATGGATGGACTGCCGAGTGCCGACACAGAGGTAGCTACAGCCGTGGACTACCGTACTGTACTGTGTCTGCTGCTAATATAGACTGGATGATAATGAGATGTAGTATGTATAAAGAAGAAAGAAAAAAAAAAACACGGGTAGGTGGTATACAATTATGGATGGACTGCCGAGTGCAGACACAGAGGTAGCTACAGCCGTGAACTACCGTACTGTGTCTGCTGCTAATATAGACTGGTTGATAATGAGATGTAGTATGTATAAAGAAGAAAGAAAAAAAAAACCACGGGTAGGTGGTATACAATTATGGATGGACTGCCGAGTGCCGACACAGAGGTAGCTACAGCCGTGGACTACCGTACTGTACTGTGTCTGCTGCTAATATAGACTGGTTGATAATGAGATGTAGTATGTATAAAGAAGAAAGAAAAAAAAAACCACGGGTAGGTGGTATACAATTATGGATGGACTGCCGAGTGCCGACACAGAGATAGCTACAGCCGTGGACTACCGTACTGTACTGTGTCTGCTGCTAATATAGACTGGATGATAATGAGATGTAGTATGTATAAAGAAGAAAGAAAAAAAAACCACGGGTAGGTGGTATACAATTATGGATGGACTGCCGAGTGCCGACACAGAGGTAGCTACAGCCGTGGACTACCGTACTGTACTGTGTCTGCTGCTAATATAGACTGGATGATAATGAGATGTAGTATGTATAAAGAAGAAAGAAAAAAAAAACCACGGGTAGGTGGTATACAATTATGGATGGACTGCCGAGTGCCGACACAGAGGTAGCTACAGCCGTGAACTACCGTACTGTGTCTGCTGCTAGTATAGACTGGATGATAAATAATGATATAAAAAATATATATATATCACTACTGCAGCCGGACAGGTATATATTATATAATGACGGACCTGCTGGACACTGTCTGTCAGCAGAATGAGTTTTTTAATTTTTATAGAATAAAAAAACACCACACAAGTCACACGACGAGTGTACTTTTTCAGGCAGACATTCAATCACAATATACTATACTGGTGGTCAGTGTGGTCAGGTCACTGGTCACAGTGGTCAGTGGTCAGTCACACTGGCAGTGGCACTCTGGCAGCAAAAGTGTGCACTGTTTAATATGTACTCCTGGCTCCTGCTATAACCTATAACTGCTCCCCAGTCTCCCCCACAATTAAGCTGTGTGAGCACAGTCAAATATTATACATAGATGATGCAGCACACTGGGCTGAGCACAGATATGGTATGTGAGTGTGACTGAGTCACTGTGTATCGTTTTTTTCAGGCAGAGAACAAGAACAGAACGGATTATTAAATAATAATAAATTATAAAACTGCACTGGTGGTCAGGTCACTGGTCATCAGTCACTAGTATAACTCCTCCTAAGCTCCAGTAAGTAAATGAAGTGTCTCACTCTCACTCTCCTATCTATTTTAATTTCTAAACGGAGAGGACGCCAGCCACGTCCTCTCCCTATCAATCTCAATGCACGTGTGAAAATGGCCGCGACGCGCGGCTCCTTATATAGAATCCGAGTCTCGCGATAGAATCCGAGCCTCGCGAGAATCCGACAGCGTGATGATGACGTTCGGGCGCGCTCGGGTTAACCGAGCAAGGCGGGAAGATCCGAGTCGCTCGGCCCCGTGTAAAAAAAACTGAAGTTCGGGCGGGTTCGGATTCAGAGGAACCGAACCCGCTCATCTCTAGTATATACTACTGCTCTCTCCAGGTGTATCTCAGGCGCATATAATACTGCTCTCTCCAGGTGTATCTCAGGCGCATATAATACTGCTCTCTCCCGGTGTATCTCAGGCGTATATAATACTGCTCTCTCCAGGTGTATCTCAGGTGCATAAAATACTGCTCTCTCCAGGTGTATCTCAGGCACATATACTACTGGTCTCTCCAGGTGTATCTCAGGCGCATATAATACTGCTCTCTCCAGGTGTATCTCAGGCGCATATACTACTGCTCTCTCCAGGTGTATCTCAGGTGCGTATACTACTGCTCTCTCCAGGTGTATCACAGGTGCATATAATACTGCTCTCTCCAGGTGTATCTCAGGCGCATATACTACTGCTCTCTCCAGGTGTATCTCAGGCGCATATACTACTGCTCTCTCCAGGTGTATCTCAGGTGCGTATACTACTGCTCTCTCCAGGTGTATCTCAGGTGCATATAATACTGCTCTCTCCAGGTGTATCTCAGGCGTATATAATACTGCTCTCTCCAGGTGTATCTCAGGCGCATATAATACTGCTCTCTCCAGGTGTATCTCAGGCGTATATAATACTGCTCTCTCCTGGTGTATCTCAGGCGCATATAATACTGCTCTCTCCCGGTGTATCTCAGACGCATATAATACTGGTCTCTCCAGGTGTATCTCAGGCGTATATAATACTGCTCTCTCCAGGTGTATCTCAGGCGCATATAATACTGCTCTCTCCAGGTGTATCTCAGGCGTATATAATACTGCTCTCTCCAGGTGTATTTCAGGCGCATATACTACTGCTCTCTCCAGGTGTATCTCAAGCGCATATAATACTGCTCTCTCCCGGTGTATTTCAGACGCATATAATACTGCTCTCTCCAGGTGTATCTCAGGCGTATATAATACTGCTCTCTCCAGATGTATCTCAGGCGCATATAATACTGCTCTCTCCAGGTGTATCTCAGGCGTATATAATACTGCTCTCTCCAGGTGTATCTCAGGCGCATATACTACTGCTCTCTCCAGGTGTATCTCAGGCGCATATAATACTGCTCTCTCCAGGTGTATCTCAGGTGTATATAATGCTCTCTCCAGGTGTATCTCAGGCGCATATAATACTGCTCTCTCCAGGTGTATCTCAGGCGTATATAATACTGCTTTCTCCTGGTGTATCTCAGGCGTATATACTACTGCTCTCTCCAGGTGTATCTCAGGCGCATATAATACTGCTCTCTCCAGGTGTATCTCAGGCGCATATACTACTGCTCTCTCCAGGTGTATCTCAGGCGCATATACTACTGCTCTCTCCAGGTGTATCTCAGGCACATATAATACTGCTTTCTCCTGGTGTATCTCAGGCGCATATAATACTGCTCTCTCCAGATGTATCTCAGGCGTATATACTACTGCTCTCTCCAGGTGTATCTCAGGCGTATATACTACTGCTCTCTCCAGGTGTATCTCAGGCGTATATACTACTGCTCTCTCCTGGTGTATCTCAGGCGCATACAATACTGCTCTCTCCAGGTGTATCTCAGCCGCATACAATACTGCTCTCTCCAGGTGTATCTCAGGCGCATATAATACTGCTCTCTCCTGGTGTATCTCAGGCGCATATAATACTGCTCTCTCCAGGTGTATCTCAGGCGCATATAATACTGCTCTCTCCAGGTGTATCTCAGGCGCATATAATACTGCTCTCTCCTGGTGTATCTCAGGCGCATATAATACTGATCTCTCCAGGTGTATCTCAGGCGCATATAATACTGCTCTCTCCAGGAGTATCTCAGGCGCATATAATACTGCTCTCTCCAGGTGTATCTCAGGCGTATATACTACTGCTCTCTCCAGGTGTATCTCAGGCGCATATAATACTGCTCTCTCCAGGTGTATCTCAGGCGCATATAATACTGCTCTCTCCAGGTGTATCTCAGGCGTATATAATACTGCTCTCTCCAGGTGTATCTCAGGCGTATATACTACTGCTCTCTCCAGGTGTATCTCAGGCGCATATAATACTGCTCTCTCCAGGTGTATCTCAGGCGCATATAATACTGCTCTCTCCAGATGTATCTCAGGCGTATATACTACTGCTCTCTCCAGGTGTATCTCAGGCGTATATAATACTGCTCTCTCCAGGTGTATCTCAGGCGTATATACTACTGCTCTCTCCAGGTGTATCTCAGGCGCATATAATACTGCTCTCTCCAAGTGTATCTCAGGCGTATTGTCACGATCCGGGTATCTGGACGCCATTACTTACCCTTCAGATGCCTCCTAAGGCTGGCTCAGCGTTCCAGGACCGGATCCCGCTGTTCCTGAGTTTCCACATGCAGAATGTCAGAGTGGTGATTTCATCAGCCGCGGCCTCCGCTGTGCCCGCGTGGTTAAATGTGCATTTGTCAGTCTGGCGTCTCCTGTCTCCTGTGGCCGGCGTCGCCATTACTGTTTCAATTCTCACATGGATTACAAACCAAACTTCCCTCCAAGTGTCTGCATGGGCGCAGCCATCTTGGATTTTGTCATCTGAGCATTTCCACCAATCTGCTGTCTGTATTGTTGATTTGCATAATTGCCTAGCCAACCCCTTCCTTGCTGCAGGTATAAGTAAGCTGTGCCTGAGCAAGGAAGGCGTCAGTGCTTTGGTTGTCTAACCTAGTTCCAGTTTGTCTCTCTCCTGTGGTTGTCTTCCAGGTTCCAGCTCCTGTCTCCAGACTTCTGCTATAGAGACCCGCACCAGCATTCCATCTGCGGTGTAGCCTGACTCTCCGATCCATTCTGGACTCACCTGTTTCCAGCTACAACAATCACCTGCTTCCAGCCAAGCTTCCAGCAGTGTGCAGCTTCTCTTAAAGGGCCGGTGTCCTTTCTGCAGTTTACCACTCTCCACCGGTATTATTATTTCACCGCTCTCAAACAATCACCTGCTTCCAGCCCAGCTTCCAGCAGTGTACAGCTTCTCTTAAAGGGCCGGTGTCCTTTTCTGCAGTTTACCACTCTCCACCGGTATTATTATTTCACCGCTCTCAAACTCCAAACTTCATTATTATTTCATCGCTCTCAAGTTCGTTTATTATTTAACTGGTCCCAGCCAGTATCCACTCCGTACCAACAACAGTCTGGTTCCAGCCAGTATCCACAGCAGCCGTTTTACCTTCAGCAGCCCAGCCTTTCCTGGAACATCAGCTGGTACGATCCTGGGTTCTCTCCATTGCTACAGTCAGGCCTGGTAAGGACTTTCCAACTAGAAGATTATAAGAACTGTCTCACACTACCAGTGCCTGTGGCCCTTGCCACCCTGTAGTACCCAGGAATTGTATTTATCCTCTGTTGACTTTTATGTTTCCTTTTACTGCTGCTGTGTTACGGAGTTTGTCATAATAAACATCATTGACTTTTATCCTGGTTGTCGTGGTCACGCCTTCGGGCAGTTATTCTACATGTTACTTACATGTCTAGGGGTCTGATACAACCTCCCAGGTTCCGTTACATCTCAGCCCCTACAACTGAGGCTGCCTCCCGTCAGCTCAGGCCCTCAGTTGTGACAGTAAGCACTGACCTAATGAATCCAGCCGGAGACCAGGATCAAGCGGCCAGGCCAATGCAAGAACTGGCAGCCCGACTTGAACATCAGGAGGCTGCACAGGGCCACATCATCCGCTGTCTCCAGGATCTCTCTACACGGCTGGATGGGATTCAAACGACCCTCCGTGGACCTGGCACGTCCGGTGCGTCCACTACAGTGACACCAGCTGTAACCCCACCCACCTTACCCATTTCCAGTCCACATCTTCATCTTCCAACGCCAGCAAAATTTGATGGATCTCCAAGGTTCTGCAGGGGATTTCTCAATCAATGTGAAATCCACTTTGAGCTTCTACCTGGCAATTTCTTCAGTGACCGTACCAAAATTGCCTATATCATCTCCCTTCTCAGTGGCACAGCCCTTGACTGGGCATCACCTTTATGGGAGAAGTCTGATCCCCTGCTATCCTCCTATACTGACTTTGTAGCTACATTCAGGCGCATCTTCGACGAGCCAGGCCGGATAACATCTGCTTCATCTGAGATTCTCCGTTTACGCCAGGGAACACGTACTGTGGGACAGTATCTTATACAGTTTAAAATCCTGGCATCCGAACTGGCATGGAACGACGAGGCCCTGTATGCTGCATTCTGGCATGGCTTATCAGAACGCATCAAGGATGAGTTAGCTACCAGAGACTTGCCCTCTAAGTTGGATGAGCTAATTTCTCTTTGCACGAAGGTTGATCTACGTTTCAGAGAGAGAGCAACTGAGCGAGGAAGATCATCTACTCCTAAATCTTCTGCTCCTCCTCCTCGTCAACCATCTCCATCCAAGGATGAGCCTATGCAAATTAGTCGTTCCCGTCTATCTCCCGCTGAGCGCCGAAGACGTCTCTCTGAGTCTCTCTGTCTCTACTGTGCAGCTCCGTCGCACACTATCAATGCCTGTCCCAAACGTCCGGGAAACTCCAGATCCTAGCTCGCCAAGGAGAGGGCCGGCTAGGAGTAATGATCTCCTCTCCATCTCCTCATGACTGTAACCTCCCAGTGTCGCTCCAAATTGCTCAACGTTACAGGAACGTCATTGCCCTCCTTGATTCCGGAGCAGCTGGGAATTTCATAACCGAAGCTTATGTTAAACGGTGGTCCCTACCCACCGAGAGACTGTCCTCGTCCATCTCTTTGACTGCCGTGGATGGCAGCAAGATTTTTGACGCAGTCATTTCCTTAAGGACTCTTCCAGTTCGTCTGAGAGTGGGAGTTCTTCATTCTGAGTATATTTCTTTTTTAGTGATTCCAAGAGCCACACATCCAGTGGTTTTAGGCCTTCCATGGCTCCGTCTCCACAACCCATCAATTGACTGGACGACTACGCAAATACTGGCATGGGGTCCCTCCTGTGCTGAGACTTGTTTAGCCAAAGTTCTTCCTGTTTGTTCTTCCTTCCCCAGGTCATCTGATGTTCCGCCTCCTCCATATCAAGACTTCACGGACGTGTTCAGTAAAGCCTCTGCTGATATCCTTCCTCCTCATAGAGAATGGGACTGCCCAATCGACCTCATTCCAGGGAAGGTTCCACCGCGAGGCCGAACTTATCCGTTGTCTCTGCCTGAGACACTCCATGGAAGAGTACATCAAAGAGAACCTGGCGAAGGGTTTCATCCGACCATCTTCTTCTCCAGCCGGCGCAGGCTTCTTCTTCGTTAAGAAGAAAGACGGTGGTCTGCGTCCGTGCATCGACTACAGAGGTCTGAACGACATTACCGTCAAGAACCGATACCCTTTACCCCTGATTACCGAGCTCTTTGATAGAGTTAGTGGTGCAACTATTTTCACAAAGCTGGACTTGAGGGGTGCCTACAATCTCATCCGAATCCGTGAGGGTGACGAGTGGAAGACCGCCTTTAACACCCGTGACGGACATTATGAGTACCTCGTCATGCCCTTCGGATTGAGCAACGCTCCAGCAGTCTTCCAGCACTTCGTGAATGAGATTTTCAGGGACATCTTGTACCGCCATGTCGTGGTTTATCTAGACGACATCCTCATCTTTGCTAATAATCTCGAAGATCATCGTTTCTGGGTAAAAGAGGTTCTTTCCCGTCTCCGTGTCAATCACCTCTATTGTAAATTGGAGAAGTGTGTGTTTGAAGTTAAAACCATTCCGTTTCTAGGTTACATTGTGTCCGGTTCCGGACTAGAGATGGATCCTGAGAAACTCCAAGCAATCCAGAATTGGCCTATACCCTTAAGCCTCAAAGGGGTCCAGAGGTTCTTAGGGTTCGCCAATTATTATAGAAAATTTATACGAGACTTTTCCACCATTGTGGCGCCTATCACTGCATTAACCAAGAAAGGTGCTAATCCGTCCAAGTGGTCCGAGGAAGCTACACAGGCCTTTCACCTTCTGAAGCAACGGTTCATCTCTGCACCAGTTCTGAAACAGCCCGACACCGACTCTCCTTTTATCTTAGAGGTAGATGCCTCCTCCGTTGGAGTAGGAGCAGTGTTATCCCAGAGGGCCAAAGATGGACATCTACATCCTTGCAGTTTCTTCTCCCGGAAGTTCTCCCCAGCTGAGCGCAACTATGCCATTGGCGATCAGGAGTTGCTAGCCATCAAGCTCGCTCTGGAGGAGTGGAGATACCTGTTGGAGGGAGCTTCCCACTCAATCACCATACTTACCGACCACAAAAATCTTTTATATCTCAAAGGCGCACAATGTCTGAATCCTCGTCAGGCCAGATGGGCACTTTTCTTCTCTAGGTTTGACTTTAAACTCCAGTTCTGTCCGGGTTCTCAGAATCGTAAGGCCGATGCCCTTTCCCGCTCATGGGAGCAAGAAAATGAGTCCGAGTCTGCAGACAAGCATCCTATTATTAATCCGTTGGCATTCTCCACGGTAGGGATGGACTCTACGCCTCCACCAGGGAAAAGTTTTGTTAAGCCAGTTCTAAGGAAGAAGCTCATGCATTGGGCCCATGCTTCCCGTTTTGCTGGACATACAGGCATTCAGAAAACCCTTGAATTTATTTCTAGGTCCTACTGGTGGCCAACTCTGAAGAAGGACGTTATGGAATTTATTGCCTCCTGCCCAAAGTGTGCCCAACACAAAGTCTCCCGCCAGTCGCCTGCGGGGCAACTGGTTCCATTATCTGTTCCCCGTCGACCTTGGACCCATTTGTCGATGGACTTTGTTTCCGATCTACCTATCTGCAACAAGTTTAATACCATCTGGGTGGTAGTTGACCGGTTCACCAAGATGGCACATTTCATCCCTCTCACCGGTCTTCCGTCAGCTTCCAAGTTGGCTCAAGTGTTTATACAAGAGATCTTCCGACTTCACGGTCTTCCTGAAGAGATCATCTCGGATCGTGGAGTACAATTTGTAGCCAAATTTTGGCGAAGTTTGTGTCAAGCCCTCCAAGTCAAGTTAAAGTTTTCCACGGCTTACCATCCTCAGACCAATGGTCAAACCGAGAGGGTGAATCAGGACTTGGAGGCCTTCCTCCGTATATATGTGTCTTCCTCTCAAGATGACTGGGTTCAACTCCTTCCTTGGGCCGAGTTCAGCCACAACAATCAATACCATTCCTCATCTTCTTCTACACCATTCTTCATTAATTATGGATTCCACCCTAAAGTCCCAGAATTCCAACCGCTTCCCGCAACTTCTGTTCCAGCAGTGGATGTCACCTTGCGTCAGTTTTCAAATAACTGGAGGAACGTCCGCGCAGCCCTGCTTAAAGCCTCATTCAGGTATAAGAAGTTTGCCGATAGAAAGCGTAGAGCGGTTCCTGCTCTCAAGGTGGGTGATCGTGTGTGGCTGTCCACGAAGAATTTGAGGTTGAGAGTTCCCAGCATGAAATTTGCACCTCGCTACATCGGACCCTTCAAGATTGAACAAGTCATCAATCCTGTTGCCTACAGGTTACAGTTACCATCCTTCTTGAAAATACCCAGGACATTTCATGTTTCTTTGTTGAAACCGCTGATCCTGAATCGGTTTCATTCCGCACTTCCTCCAGCTCCCAAAGTTCAGACTCAACGGGGAGTCGAGTACGAGGTGGCCAAGATTTTGGACTCACGTTTCCGTTACGGTCAGTTACAATACCTCATTGACTGGAAGGGCTATGGTCCTGAAGAACGCTCTTGGACCAATGCCTCAGACGTCCATGCTCCTGCCTTGGTCCGAAATTTCCACGCAAAGTTTCCTTTAAAGCCTAAGAAGTGTCCTGGGGCCACTCCTAAAGGGGGGGGTGCTGTCACGATCCGGGTATCTGGACGCCATTACTTACCCTTCAGATGCCTCCTAAGGCTGGCTCAGCGTTCCAGGACCGGATCCCGCTGTTCCTGAGTTTCCACATGCAGAATGTCAGAGTGGTGATTTCATCAGCCGCGGCCTCCGCTGTGCCCGCGTGGTTAAATGTGCATTTGTCAGTCTGGCGTCTCCTGTCTCCTGTGGCCGGCGTCGCCATTACTGTTTCAATTCTCACATGGATTACAAACCAAACTTCCCTCCAAGTGTCTGCATGGGCGCAGCCATCTTGGATTTTGTCATCTGAGCATTTCCACCAATCTGCTGTCTGTATTGTTGATTTGCATAATTGCCTAGCCAACCCCTTCCTTGCTGCAGGTATAAGTAAGCTGTGCCTGAGCAAGGAAGGCGTCAGTGCTTTGGTTGTCTAACCTAGTTCCAGTTTGTCTCTCTCCTGTGGTTGTCTTCCAGGTTCCAGCTCCTGTCTCCAGACTTCTGCTATAGAGACCCGCACCAGCATTCCATCTGCGGTGTAGCCTGACTCTCCGATCCATTCTGGACTCACCTGTTTCCAGCTACAACAATCACCTGCTTCCAGCCAAGCTTCCAGCAGTGTGCAGCTTCTCTTAAAGGGCCGGTGTCCTTTCTGCAGTTTACCACTCTCCACCGGTATTATTATTTCACCGCTCTCAAACAATCACCTGCTTCCAGCCCAGCTTCCAGCAGTGTACAGCTTCTCTTAAAGGGCCGGTGTCCTTTTCTGCAGTTTACCACTCTCCACCGGTATTATTATTTCACCGCTCTCAAACTCCAAACTTCATTATTATTTCATCGCTCTCAAGTTCGTTTATTATTTAACTGGTCCCAGCCAGTATCCACTCCGTACCAACAACAGTCTGGTTCCAGCCAGTATCCACAGCAGCCGTTTTACCTTCAGCAGCCCAGCCTTTCCTGGAACATCAGCTGGTACGATCCTGGGTTCTCTCCATTGCTACAGTCAGGCCTGGTAAGGACTTTCCAACTAGAAGATTATAAGAACTGTCTCACACTACCAGTGCCTGTGGCCCTTGCCACCCTGTAGTACCCAGGAATTGTATTTATCCTCTGTTGACTTTTATGTTTCCTTTTACTGCTGCTGTGTTACGGAGTTTGTCATAATAAACATCATTGACTTTTATCCTGGTTGTCGTGGTCACGCCTTCGGGCAGTTATTCTACATGTTACTTACATGTCTAGGGGTCTGATACAACCTCCCAGGTTCCGTTACATCTCAGCCCCTACAACTGAGGCTGCCTCCCGTCAGCTCAGGCCCTCAGTTGTGACACGTATATACTACTGCTCTCTCCAGGTGTATCTCAGGCGTATATAATACTGCTCTCTCCAGGTGTATCTCAGGCGTATATACTACTGCTCTCTCCAGGTGTATCTCAGGCGCATATAATACTGCTCTCTCCAGGTGTATCTCAGGCGCATATAATACTGCTCTCTCCAGATGTATCTCAGGCGTATATACTACTGCTCTCTCCAGGTGTATCTCAGGCGCATATAATACTGCTCTCTCCAGGTGTATCTCAGGCGTATATAATACTGCTCTCTCCTGGTGTATCTCAGGCGTATATACTACTGCTCTCTCCAGGTGTATCTCAGACGCATATAATACTGCTCTCTCCTGGTGTATCTCAGGCGCATATACTACTGCTCTCTCCAGGTGTATCTCAGACGCATATACTACTGCTCTCTCCAGGTGTATCTCAGGCGCATATAATACTGATCTCTCCAGGTGTATCTCAGGCGTATATAATACTGCTCTCTCCAGGTGTATCTCAGGCGCATATAATACTGCTCTCTCCTGGTGTATCTCAGGCGCATATACTACTGCTCTCTCCAGGTGTATCTCAGGCGCATATAATACTGCTCTCTCCAGGTGTATCTCAGGCGCATATACTACTGCTCTCTCCAGGTGTATCTCAGGCGCATATAATACTGCTCTCTCCTGGTGTATCTCAGGCGCATATACTACTGCTCTCTCCAGGTGTATCTCAGGCGCATATACTACTGCTCTCTCCAGGTGTTTCTCAGGCGCATATACTACAGCTCTCTCCAGGTGTATCTCAAGCGCATATAATACTGCTCTCTCCTGGTGTATCTCAGGCGCATATAATACTGCTCTCTCCAGGTGTATCTCAGGCGCATATACTACTGCTCTCTACAGGTGTATCTCAGGCGCATATACTACTGCTCTCTCCAGGTGTATCTCAGGCGCATATACTACTGCTCTCTCCAGGTGTATCTCAGGCGCATAAACCTCTGCTCTCTCCAGGTGTATCTCAGGCGCATATACTACTGGTCTCTCCAGGTGTATCTCAGGCGAATATAATATTGCTCTCTTCAGGTGTATCTCAGGCGCATATAATACTGCTCTCTCCAGGTGTATCTCAGGCGTATATAATACTGCTCTCTCCTGGTATATCTCAGGCGCATATAATACTGCTCTCTCCAGGTGTATCTCAGGCATATATACTACTGCTCTCTCCAGGTGTATCTCAGGCGCATATACTACTGCTCTCTCCAGGTGTATCTCAGGCGCATAAACCTCTGCTCTCTCCTGGTATATCTCAGGCGCATATAATACTGCTCTCTCCCGGTGTATCTCAGACGCATATAATACTGGTCTCTCCAGGTGTATCTCAGGCGCATATAATACTGCTCTCTCCTGGTGTATCTCAGGCGCATATACTACTGCTCTCTCCAGGTGTATCTCAGGCGCATATAATACTGCTCTCTCCAGGTGTATCTCAGGCGCATATACTACTGCTCTCTCCAGGTGTATCTCAGGCGCATATAATACTGCTCTCTCCTGGTGTATCTCAGGCGCATATACTACTGCTCTCTCCAGGTGTTTCTCAGGCGCATATACTACAGCTCTCTCCAGGTGTATCTCAAGCGCATATAATACTGCTCTCTCCTGGTGTATCTCAGGCGCATATAATACTGCTCTCTCCAGGTGTATCTCAGGCGCATATAATACTGCTCTCTCCTGGTGTATCTCAGGCGCATATACTACTGCTCTCTCCAGGTGTATCTCAGGCGCATATACTACTGCTCTCTCCTGGTGTATCTCAGGCGCATATACTACAGCTCTCTCCAGGTGTATCTCAAGCGCATATAATACTGCTCTCTCCTGGTGTATCTCAGGCGCATATAATACTGCTCTCTCCAGGTGTATCTCAGGCGTATATACTACTGCTCTCTCCAGGTGTATCTCAGGCGCATATACTACAGCTCTCTCCAGGTGTATCTCAAGCGCATATAATACTGCTCTCTCCTGGTGTATCTCAGGCGCATATAATACTGCTCTCTCCAGGTGTATCTCAGGCGTATATACTACTGCTCTCTCCAGGTGTATCTCAGGCGCATATAATACTGCTCTCTCCAGGTGTATCTCAGGCGCATATACTACTGCTCTCTCCAGGTGTATCTCAGGCGTATATAATACTGCTCTCTCCAGGTGTATCTCAGACGCATATACTACTGCTCTCTCCAGGTGTATCTCAGACGTATATACTACTGCTCTCTCCAGGTGTATCTCAGGCGCATATACTACTGCTCTCTACAGGTGTATCTCAGGCGCATATACTACTGCTCTCTCCAGGTGTATCTCAGGCGCATATACTACTGCTCTCTCCAGGTGTATCTCAGGCGCATAAACCTCTGCTCTCTCCAGGTGTATCTCAGGCGCATATACTACTGGTCTCTCCAGGTGTATCTCAGGCGAATATAATATTGCTCTCTTCAGGTGTATCTCAGGCGCATATAATACTGCTCTCTCCAGGTGTATCTCAGGCGTATATAATACTGCTCTCTCCTGGTATATCTCAGGCGCATATAATACTGCTCTCTCCAGGTGTATCTCAGGCATATATACTACTGCTCTCTCCAGGTGTATCTCAGGCGCATATACTACTGCTCTCTCCAGGTGTATCTCAGGCGTATATAATACTGCTCTCTCCAGGTGTATCTCAGGCGCATATACTACTGCTCTCTCCAGGTGTATCTCAGGCGTATATAATACTGCTCTCTCCTGGTGTATCTCAGGCGCATATACTACTGCTCTCTCCAGGTGTATCTCAGGCGCATATAATATTGCTCTCTCCAGGTGTATCTCAAGCGTATATACTACTGCTCTCTCCAGGTGTATCTCAGGCGCATATAATACTGCTCTCTCCACGTGTCTCTCAGGAGCATATACTACTGCTCTCTCCAGGTGTATCTCAGGCGTATATAATACTGCTCTCTCCAGGTGTATCTCAGGCGCATATACTACTGCTCTCTCCAGGTGTATCTCAGGCGCATATACTACTGCTCTCTCCTTGTGTATCTCAGGTGCATATAATACTGCTCTCTCCAGGTGTATCTCAGGCGCATATAATACTGCTCTCTCCTGGTGTATCTTAGGCGCATATAATACTGCTCTCTCCAGGTGTATCTCAGGCGCATATAATACTGCTCTCTCCAGGTGTATCTCAGGCGCATATAATACTGCTCTCTCCAGGTGTATCTCAGGCGTATATACTACTGCTCTCTCCAGGTGTATCTCAGGCGCATATAATACTGCTCTCTCCAGGTGTATCTCAGGCGTATATAATACTGCTCTCTCCTGGTGTATCTCAGGCGCATATAATACTGCTCTCTCCAGGTGTATCTCAGGCGCATATAATACTGCTCTCTCCAGGTGTATCTCAGGCGTATATAATACTGCTCTCTCCAGGTGTATCTCAGGCGTATATAATACTGCTCTCTCCAGGTGTATCTCAGGCGTATATACTACTGCTCTCTCCAGGTGTATCTCAGGTGCATATAATACTGCTCTCTCCAGGTGTATCTCAGGCGCATATACTACTGCTCTCTCCAGGTGTATTTCAGGCGCATATACTACTGCTCTCTCCAGGTGTATCTCAGGTGCGTATACTACTGCTCTCTCCAGGTGTATCTCAGGCGTATATAATACTGCTCTCTCCAGGTGTATCTCAGGCGTATATAATACTGCTCTCTCCAGGTGTATCTCAGGCGCATATAATACTGCTCTCTCCAGGTGTATCTCAGGCGTATATAATACTGCTCTCTCCTGGTGTATCTCAGGCGCATATAATACTGCTCTCTCCCGGTCTATCTCAGACGCATATAATACTGCTCTCTCCAGGTGTATCTCAGGCGTATATAATACTCCTCTCTCCAGGTGTATCTATATAATACTGCTCTCTCCAGGTGTATCTCAGGCGCATATAATACTGCTCTCTCCAGGTGTATCTCAGGCGTATATAATACTGCTCTCTCCAGGTGTATCTCAGGCGCATATACTACTGCTCTCTCCAGGTGTATCTCAGGCGCATGTAATACTGCTCTCTCCGGGTGTATCTCAGACGCATATAACACTGCTCTCTCCAGGTGTATCTCAGGCGTATATAATACTGCTCTCTCCAGATGTATCTCAGGCGCATATAATACTGCTCTCTCCAGGTGTATCTCAGGCGTATATAATACTGCTCTCTCCAGGTGTATCTCAGGCGCATATACTACTGCTCTCTCCAGGTGTATCTCAGGCGCATATAATACTGCTCTCTCCAGGTGTATCTCAGGCGTATATAATACTGCTCTCTCCAGGTGTATCTCAGGCGTATATAATACTGCTCTCTCCAGGTGTATCTCAGGCGCATATAATACTGCTCTCTCCAGGTGTATCTCAGGCGTATATAATACTGCTTTCTCCTGGTGTATCTCAGGCGTATATACTACTGCTCTCTCCAGGTGTATCTCAGGCGTATATACTACTGCTCTCTCAAGGTGTATCTCAGGCGCATATACTACTGCTCTCTCCAGGTGTATCTCAGGCGCATATAATACTGCTCTCTCCAGGTGTATCTCAGGCGTATATACTACTGATCTCTCCAGGTGTATCTCAGGCGCATATAATACTGCTCTCTCCAGGTGTATCTCAGGCGTATATACTACTGCTCTCTCCAGGTGTATCTCAGGCGTATATACTACTGCTCTCTCCAGGTGTATCTCAGGCGCATATACTACTGCTCTCTCCAGGTGTATCTCAGGCGCATATACTACTGCTCTCTCCAGGTGTATCTCAGGCACATATAATACTGCTCTCTCCAGGTGTATCTCAGGCGCATATACTACTGCTCTCTCCAGGTGTATCTCAGGCGCATATAATACTGCTCTCTCCAGGTGTATCTCAGGCGCATATAATACTGCTCTCTCCAGGTGTATCTCAGGCGCATATAATACTGCTCTCTCCAGGTGTATCTCAGGCGCATATAATACTGCTCTCTCTCCAGGTGTATCTCAGGCGCGTATAATACTGCTCTCTCCAGGTGTATCTCAGGCGCTTATACTACTGCTCTCTCCAGGTGTATCTCAGGCGCATATAATACTGCTCTCTCCTGGTGTATCTCAGGCGCATATAATACTGTTCTCTCCAGGTGTATCTCAGGCGCATATACTACTGATCTCTCCAGGTGTATCTCAGGTGCATATACTACTGCTCTCTCCAGGTGTATCTCAGGCGCATATAATACTGCTCTCTCCAGGTGTATCTCAGGCGTATATAATACTGCTCTCTCCAGGTGTATCTCAGGCGCATATAGTACTGCTCTCTCCAGGTGTATCTCAGACGCATATAATACTGCTCTCTCCAGGTGTATCTCAGGCGTATATACTACTGCGCTCTCCAGGTTTATCTCAGGCGCATATACTACTGGTATCTCCTGGTGTTTCTCAGGCGCATATACTACTGCTCTCTCCAGGTGTATCTCAGGCGCGTATACTACTGCTCTCTCCTGGTGTATCTCAGGTGCATATAATACTGCTCTCTCCTGGTGTATCTCAGGTGCATATAATACTGCTCTCTCCTGGTGTATCTCAGGTGCATATAATACTGCTCTTTCCAGGTGTATCTCAGGCGCATATAATACTGCTCTCTCCAGGTGTATCTCAGGCACATATACTACTGCTCTCTCCAGGTGTATCTCAGGCGCATATAATACTGCTCTCTCCAGGTGTATCTCAGGCGCATATAATACTGCTCTCTCCAGGTGTATCTCAGGCGCATGTACTACTGCTCTCTCCAGGTGTATCTCAGGCGTATATACTACTGCTCTCTCCAGGTGTATCTCAGGCGTATATACTACTGCTCTCTCCAGGTGTATCTCAGGCGCATATACTACTGCTCTCTCCAGGTGTATCTCAGGTGCATATACTACTGCTCTCTCCAGGTGTATCTCAGGCGCATATAATACTGCTCTCTCCTGGTGTATCTCAGGTGCATATAATACTGCTCTCTCCAGGTGTATCTCAGGCGTATATAATACTACTCTCTCCAGGTGTATCTCAGGCGCATATACTACTGCTCTCTCCAGGTGTATATAAGGCACATATAATACTGCTCTCTCCAGGTGTATCTCAGGCGTATACTACTGCTCTCTCCTGGTGTATCTCAGGTGCATATAATACTGCTCTCTCCTGGTGTATCTCAGGCGCGTATAATACTGCTCTCTCCAGGTGTATCTCAGGCGTATATACTACTGCTCTCTCCAGGTGTATCTCAGGCGCATATAATACTGCTCTCTCCCGGTGTATCTCAGGCGTGTATAATACTGCTCTCTCCAGGTGTATCTCAGGCGCATATAATACTGCTCTCTCCAGGTGTATCTCAGGCGCGTATAATACTGCTCTCTCCAGGTGTATCTCAGGCGCGTATAATACTGCTCTCTCCAGGTGTATCTCAGGCGCATATAATACTGCTCTCTCCAGGTGTATCTCAGGCGCATATAACACTGCTCTCTCCAGGTGTATCTCAGGCGCATATAATACTGCTCTCTCCAGGTGTATCTCAGGCGTATATAATACTGCTCTCTCCAGGTGTATCTCAGGCGCATATAATACTGCTCTCTCCAGGTGTATCTCAGGCGTATATATAATACTGCTCTCTCCAGGTGTATCTCAGGCACATATACTACTGCTCTCTCCTGGTGTGCAGACGTATGTGCAGGAGCTCCTGAGCTCCAGAGCCTAGCAGTGCAGCAGAGTGAGAGTGCCCGCCCCCCTGCAGGATTCCTGAGCAGGAGTTGCTGCTCTTAGTAGGGGGAGAGTGGAAGTTTCAGCAGGTGGAAGGCCCGGGCCCGGGGCTGCTGCCTTTGGGTCCCAGAGGTATGAAGAAGGGGCAGGCATCCCTCACACCACCCCCTTCCCCAGCTGTAGGGGTTGGGGGACAGGAAGTGATGGTGGAATCCGCCAGCCAGCCACGGATTACAAGGAGTACCAGCAGTGTTGTCAGAGCCCCTGTGAAGCAGCAGGGATCGGCAGGAAGATTGTGTACCCCTAAGCCTGTGGAAGGCACCTCTGCCAGTAAGATTACTGGTGGGGACGGTACAGTCGCCACAGCGGCTGAGCCTCCAGGCAAGGAAGGGGTTAATGTCAATGTAACAGAAGATATCTCAGATACAGAGGACTCAGACTGTGATGATGATGTTTCAGAGGAAGATTACTGGGTCCATTTAGGCCTAAAGGAATTAATGGCAGAAGCTGCTAAACTTAAATCCCGGTATTATGCTCGCAAGAGAAAGTGTAATACAATTGGCAATTTGGAGCGGGTCAGGATCCAGGGTGAAATGGATGAAATACAAGCAACCATGTGTAATATAAAGGGCAGAATAACATCTCTGAAGGAATCTGAAGGAAAGAAAAAAAAGACAAAAGTTTCCATACCAGCAGGGAATGAGTTAACTGCAGTGCATAGAAATCAGGTTACACCCTCATCAAAGGAGTTGATTCACCTGGAAAAGGAAGAGGGTGTGGAGATGGAGGAATCCCCAGCTATTGATGAGCTCCAGAGTGTGACTGTCCAGGAAGAGGCTGTGGTTTTTCTGGATACAGCATCATCGTCTGCTATGGAGACGGAAGCAGAGGCGAGGGGAGCAGACGGCGGCTCGGGAATCCCTGGTGGTGCACCAAGCAAGGTAAGATCTGTGCAGGTGTTGTCAGGAGGGGATTCCCGGGGGTTACCTGTGGCTTCCAAGGTGCCGGGCAATGGTAGCAGTAATGAAAATGCTGTTATAGGTGACAGGCCGGTGAGGACCGGAGGGCAGGATCCGGCGTCGGGTCTATGCAGGGCGCAGGGTGGCATGGAGGATGAGCCTGTTAACATTTTGCTTGAATCTGATGCAGGTCCTAGTGTAATTGTGCAGGCTGTGTCCAAAGAAGTGCAGGGAGGTGTGGGAATGGCAGTGAGGAAAACTGTAATAACTGATGGTTTGGCTCAAGGTCTGCCAGCTCTAGATCCAGAGACTTTGGATGCTGGTGAGAAAGTATTGCAGAGTCAATGTATGGGAACATTCCAGCTCCTGCCAGGGTGAAGGAAGCATTGTCGTTAATCAGTGCAGAAGTAAAGAAAAAGAATTCTAAAGACATTCCAGAAGGAAAGGATAAAAATGTGGGGGGAAAACTGCAAAGTGAAAATGTCAATTTAGCTCCTCTTGTTTCTTTGTCAGTGACAGAGGGTGGAGGGAGTGCGGGTAAGCCTAATCCTGATGAAATGTCTTATACACAGAAGGCGGCAGATATGGGGAAAAATTCTGGAAATAAGGATACAAGATTTGGTGGTGGTAGTGGTGGCCAGAGAGTGAGACGGAACCTAGTACAGTTTAGGTGGGTGGGTGATGGTGACCCCCCACCTAAGACTGATTTTCTAAGGTTAATTTTTTCTCTTGGGGTTACTTACAGAGATTTATATGCCTGTATTCACCCTATAAAATCTGTTGAGTATGATGTCAGCTTTTATAATAAGGAAACATTGTTTATTTTTTGGAGAAAGTGGTCTGTAAACAAGGACAAGAATGGTTACTGTAAGTATGAGGCGGAATTGATGGAGAAGCAAAATGACATAAAAGTGACCATCCTGGTCCGCAATGAATCTATACCTATGGAAGATATCAGGTTTTGGTTAAGCAGGCAATGTGAATTGCAATCTGACATTAGGAAAACGGACCACACAATGGGAGTGTGGGGAGGTGCTTGGTTGGCCAGTGTACGTCTGTATCCTGGGGAGACCGGTATGCATCATATTCCATCTGCTGCGTACATAGGTCGAGACCGGGTGCAGATATTTTATACTGGTCAACCAAGGACATGTTTTAAGTGTGGTGAGGCTGGCCACCTCAGTGGTGACTGTGGGGGTGTGAAATGTTCGATGTGTGGAGAGAGTGGACATACATCTAGAACATGTAATAAGGTGAAATGTAACCTTTGTGGGGAGATGGGACATCCCTACAGTCGTTGCCCCATGGCAAATCATAACAACAGGGGTTGCATGAATTTTGAGGAAGGTAGTAGTTCAGAAATGGGAATTACTAGGGGTGGAGTAGTTAAAGTTAACAAAGAGAAAGAAATGTCATGGGAAGGGGCGTGGCCTGGCTAGCAGACTGAACAGATGTGATTGTGCTCAGCTCCTGATATCTGGGTGGAATATATCCCTTTTTGGACCTTTAGCTGGCCCATATCCAAGCCCAACTGGCCTCTGCCTATTATTCTAGCCCCCCCTGCACCTAGTGAGACGGGTCCCGGAGCCGGAGGAGGCCTCCTGCCTCCTTGCGGGTTGGGGCCTACCTGCCGAACAAAAGCCGGGGGCTGGATTAGTGCTGGGATCCCGACCGCGGCGGACGCGTAGTGTATGACCCGGCGGTAAGATCCATACCTCACCGGGACCGGCTCTCCGCATTGTAACCTCATCCGTAGGCTCCGTGTGCGCCGGGAGGCGCCCCGTCCCCACCCGGCGAGGTGAGAGACCCGACGCGAACAGCCATCTGCACGGAGCTCCGGGGTTGCCTGGACGACAGCCGCGGCTTGCTGGAAGCCGGCGGCTGGCCCCCCCGCCGGGTGACTGAAGTCGAAAGCAGATCCCCTTTGCCTGCCCTTCATAACTCCAAGTCCCACAGACTCCCTCACGGCGGCCTGGAGCAATGCACTTGGCTGCTGGTGGCCATTTTGGATATAGGACCCGGGACACATTTGGAGTCCTCGGCGGCTGGAAGTGGGGCTGGAGTACCCTGGCCATCGGCTGGACCGTGGTTGGGGGACTCTAACTGCTGGAACATATCCTTTGCTCCCAATATGCTCCCCTGTGGCAGTGCGGGGAGATAGTGCATTTCTGAGCCTCCTCTCATCTCGCCCAGAAGCTATCTCATTGCTCCCCACCACCCTATCACTAGGAGGGATCAGTTCAAACAGGTCTGCAGAAAATAAGAGCAAGGGGGACCCCTTGGACCTGTTATCTATGTGATACAAAGACCTCCGCTATCAATAATCCTATGCCTTGTTTCACCTATGATGTTTGAGGCTGGAGCTCCATCTACTGGCAGCTCTAATATTTGATTTCGGCTCCACGTCAGCCCCTGCTTCTCTCATAATGTGATCCACTGGAATCTGCCCCGAGTCTTGGGACCGCCTATGTCATAATATTAACGCTGTCCTATCCCTGCCACCGGGACTTAACTAATATATTGATGCAGTGATTTTCTCTCTCACCGCCCTATACGCACACATGTCCACCATGACAAGAGGTAATAAAAAGCAACATGGCGCAGCTGTGACCCAGAGCCTGAAGAAATATGCCTACTCAGAAGCTAAATCTCCAGGCCAGGAGACTCCCTCACAACCCGACGTCTCAGACTCAGAAGACTCCGACCATTCTCCATTGACCCGAAAGGATCTCCATTTGCTTTTCCGCGAAATTAAGGAGACGAGGAAATCTGTGCAGGCAGTACAGGCAGAGGTACACTCGGCCATTGCCTCTCTTAAAGCTGACGTTACGGATCTTGGAGACAGGACGGATCACTTGGAATCTAAAATGGACGAAGTGGTCGCTCTCCAACAGGGGGTAGACGATGATGTTCAGAGCCTAAAACAAGAAATGCGCCTACTCCTGGAACGTCAGGAAGACCAGGATAATCGGGCGCGCCGGAACAATCTCCGCATCCGGGGGGTCCCCGAAGACGTTGATATATCATCCCTTCACGACTACCTCAAGAAACTGTTTATGCACCTATCGCCCTCAACCCCGCCAGAATGGTTTCTATTGGATAGGGCCCATAGGGCTCTCCGCCCTCGCTCCCAAGATCAAGTCCAACCCAGAGATGTTATTCTGCGCTGCCACTATTATTCGGCTAAAGAAGACTTGCTTAGGGAGGCTAGAAAGCTTTCCAAGCTGGATTTCCTGGGTCACTCCCTCCAAATATTCCAGGACATTGCTCCTAGCACACTACTTAAAAGAAAGGAATTCCGACCCATTACCTTGGCTCTCCGGGACAATGGCATTCGATATAGGTGGGGTTTCCCCTTTCACATTCTTGTTTGGCACCATAATCGCCTCCACTCGGCTAGGGACCTAGCCGAAGCTAAAGGACTTTTACGCAATCTCGGCATTACCCCGCCTCCAACCTTGTCTGAGTCTCCGCAGCGGATGAACGAGGCTCCTTCTGTGGAGGCGAATATCACTCCGAGACGCTCCCTGAACCGCGACTGGACACGAGTGCCCTCGGCACGAAAATCTGCCTCTGCTGACCCCAACGCTTGATGCCGTACCCGCTTAAATATAGCTTTATTTACATGTTATATTACCTCCACGTGTGCTTCTTTTGTTGTGATGCAATCTTTTTTCTGTCCTAGCCCCACCTCTGGCCCGGCTCTCCGAGCACCTGGCACAACTAACGAGACGCTTAGCCTATGCTCCTGTAGTTAGATGTGCGAAGAGAGTATAGAGCTGTAGTTCCCCCAGGGGAGAGGGTATCCCTTTGTACTGGGAATTGTAACTCTTGTTATATCAAGAGTGGATACTATCCTCCGATTACGGATTTGGATATCCACTACTATTTTATTAATGTGTGTTAATGTTAGCTCCCGTTCCGGGTAATACTTGTTTTAGCTTGGTTAGCCACTGTTATTTTACTAGATATTTTATAGGATGGTGGGGATTGGGAACAGTCACTTACTCCTATATTCCTTAAATATTAGTTCCCGGACTCGGGGCACCACGATGTGTGCCCGTCACCCCTGATGCACCTGGCCCGACCAGGCCGCGTCCCCATATCTGGGTCTTATACCCTAGTCCGGTCGTTGTCACTTAGTGACCCCCTTTGGTTTTCCCCTGACCGGCGCGTTTGGCCAGATGTAGTTTCTTCTGGTCTCCAACCTTCCCCTCTTCCCTATCTCTCCCATGTTTCGCTCCCCCTGTCTCTGTTTCTGCTTTCATGTTCTTATCCTTTTCTTGTCCGTTCGTGTAAAGCTGTCTGCCAAGTGTCATATATACTCACAATCTTTTTGTTCTGGTTTTTCATAGGGCTGCGGTGTCCGGAGGGAGATGATGAAGCGGTTCAAGGCCTGACTGCCCATGGCTCTTAAAGTTTATTCGCACAACGTCAAAGGTTTGAACAGCCCCAACAAACGTACCAAGCTATTCCTCTCTCTTAAACAGGCTAAGGGTGACTTGGTATTCCTACAGGAAACCCACTTTAAGAAATCCCTTCACCCTGATTTAAAATCCAAAGCCTACCCCCTTACATTTCATGCATGTGATGCTACACGCAAGAAAAGGGGGGTCTCCACTCTGATAGCTGCCCACCTTACGTTTGAATTGTTGGACAGTCATGCAGATAAATCAGGTAGATGGCTTATTCTTGTTGGGAAACTAAATGATAGATTATGTACCCTAGTTAATGTCTACGCTCCAAATCAAAATCAAGCTACATTCTTTGGGAGGCTGAGTGCACATTTGACTAGACTTAGTAGAGGAGAGGTCATTGTGGCGGGAGATTTTAATGAGGTGCTGGATACCTCCATAGATAGGACCTCCCCCCCTCTTTCTCGGTCTTCTGACCGCCCCCGCCCGACCTCGGCATCTCTTGCTCTGCTAGATCTACTGAAACTCCATTTACTATTTGACTCTTTTAGGCTATCTGAACCACTGACCAGAGACTACACCTTCTTTTCCTCTGTACACAAGTCCTACTCTAGAATTGACATGATCCTACTCAGCCGAGATCTGTCCTCTAAACTGAAATCTGCTAGCATTCTCCCTATGATTTGGTCTGACCATTGCCCGATCACTGCCGACCTCCAATCCATCGCCCCACGCCCTCCTCCCGTTTCCTGGCGTCTGAACGATTCCATACTGCATAGCCAGGAGACCACCAGCCAGATTAGAGACTGCATTGCTGACTACTTTCTACTCAATGACCTCCCTGAAACTTCTCCAACCACTCTATGGGAAGCGCATAAAGCCGTGCTACGTGGTCATCTGATCAGCCAGGCGGCTAGATTTAAAAAGTCCCGGGAGCTTAGCTTCCTTTCCCTCTCAACTAAACTTCAAGCTGTCGAGCGCCAACATAAACTCTCTCCTACCCCGACTAATCTAGAGATCTTGTTAGAAGCTAGAAATGCACTGTCACTCTCTCTGTCGGAACGTACGGCAAAGACTCTTCAGAGACTTAACCAGACCTTCTATGAGAAAGGCGACAAGGCCGATAGAATCCTGGCTTCCCGCCTTAGAGCACAACAATCACGAAATAATATCCTAGCGGTGCATACCGAATCTGGTGAAGTCACATATGACCCGGGGAGTATAAACAAGGTGTTCCGAGACTATTACAAAAAACTCTATAATTTAAACCCTTCTGCTCTGAATCCCAGTCCCCCTAACGCTTTAATCTCAGAATTCTTACGCCAAGCCGATCTCCCTCGGCTATCTGACACCGACTCTGCGGAGCTGAATAGAGATATCACAGAGGAAGAAATAACTGCCGTCCTAAGAACTCTAAAATCCTCTAAAGCCCCGGGCCCTGATGGCTTCTCGGCCTCTTACTATAAAAAATTTGCCCCCTTGTTGGTCCCTCATCTCAGAGTATTGTTCAACGCAGTACTACATGGCACCCCTTTCCCAAGTACTATGTTGGAGGCTAGAGTCATCGTCATTCACAAAGAGGGTAGAGACCCACGAGATTGCGCTAACTATCGCCCGATATCCTTATTAAATCTAGACATCAAAATCTACGCTAAAATCTTGGCTACCCGCCTTAATGGTGTGCTTCCTTGTCTGATATATTATGACCAGGTGGGATTTATCCCAGGACGCCAGGCCAGGGACAACACGAGAAAGGCGATCGACATTATTCATTTGTTGAATGGCAGGCAAACCCCATCTATTATCCTCTCTCTCGACGCCGAGAAGGCGTTCGACCGTATCTCTTGGCCATTCTTATTTCAGACTCTTCAGACATTTGAGATATCGGCGGAATTTCTGACTGGGGTCTCTGCCCTCTACTCCTCTCCAATAGCAACAGTCCTCACCAACGGAATACTATCCCCCCCCTTCCCGTTAGCCAATGGGACTAGGCAGGGGTGTCCTCTCTCCCCCCTGGTATTTGCCATGGTCATTGAGCCACTGGTGGCTATGATAAGAAAGTCCGGTAGTGTCCGGGGAGTGCAGATGGGCTCACAGGAGTCTAAAATCTCACTCTTCGCCGACGATGTACTACTATCTCTCACTCAACCGCAGTATTCCCTCCCCGCCCTATATCGGATTATAGAAGAATATGGTTCCCTGTCGGGCTATAAAATAAATTTTACTAAGTCTGAAGCCATGTTACTACATGTGCCAGGAGATCTCAAACGCTCCCTGCAGTCCTCCTATGACCTTCGATGGCAGACCAATAAGATTAAGTACCTGGGTGTTAATATTACCTCTCATTATAATTCCCTGTACTCTGAAAATTTCCCGCGGTTAATGACCAAGATCAAATCAGATTTGGCAAGATGGAGAACATATATTATATCCTGGCTGGGTAGGATTATTGCCCTCAAGATGACAGTCATGCCACAACTTCTCTACCTTTTCCAAACTCTACCTGTGAGGGTACCGGAGAAGGTCATCAGGGATGCCCAGGCCTCATTTGTGAGGTTTGTCTGGAACGATAAACCTCCACGGATAGCCTTCACTGTGCTCCGGCTCCCCCGCTCCGAGGGGGGTCGAGGATTTCCCGATGTCAAATTTTATTATCTAGCTGGCCATCTAAGTCAAATAGTGGCCTCATTTGTACCCCGCGGCTGTATCGCCTGGGTTGATCTTACTGCGCTTTCTATGGGAATCCGCTCACTGGCTTCGCTGTGGGGCCTGGGCAAACCACATCTGCTGACACTTAGAAACGCCTCCCCCTCCCTTAAATTTCACCTATCTATCTGGCATAAATCTTTTACGAAATATAATCTGTCCTCTTCACACTCCCCTCTTGCACCCCTATGGGACAACCCGGATTTCCCCGCAGGGATCCCTCCCCGTAAGTTCACATCTTGGTTTAACGCTCGGATCCTTGTGGCCCACGACCTATCCCTACAAGGCCATTGGATGTCAATAGACGATATTAAATCCAAATTTCCCTCACTGTCCCCCCCCCTTCTATGAATATTTTCAACTTCGTCATTTCCTCCTCTCCCTGCCTCAGGTGGACACTCGACGGAACCTTACTCCCTTTGAGTCTCTATGCCTTGCAAAACCTATAAGCAGAGGACTGATCTCGCAGATATATACCATGTTGGTCGGGGCCTCCTCTGGACCGCAGACCCGCCATGAACGGGAGTGGGAGAGGGACCTGGGTCCCCCTCCGGACGAAGCCTGTTGGGAAGAAGTACGAGAGGGCATCGCTAAAAGCTCTATCTCTACCCGACTCAAGGAGACATCCTATAAATTGTATTATCGGTGGTATTATACCCCAGACAAACTATCGCGGATGTTCCCTTCTGCCACCCCGGTCTGCTGGCGGAGCTGCGGTCAACGTGGTACTCTCCTCCATATTTGGTGGACCTGCCCACGTATTGTTAACTACTGGAAAAAAGTACTTGACATATTGAACTCCTTATCTGGACTTAGGCTCACATTGGACCCGTGGATGTTTCTACTGGCCCGCCCACACCCAGACCTTGATCCCCTAATGAATAAACTATTCTCCCATATATTAGTAGCGGCTAAATCTTTAATAGCTAAAAATTGGAAAAATGCTGCCCCTCCCACTATACCAGCTCTGAACAACTATATCTGGTTCGTAGCTAATATGGAAAAGATCACTTATTATCTACATGACTGTCCCCACAAATTTGAGCTCGTTTGGGGTCCCTGGTTAGTCGCGATGTCTCCCCCATCATGAGGTCCGGACCATTCTTCTGACCCGCTTGCCAGGACGCTGTCCAGATTGCACCTGAGCCCTCCCTCCGGGCGCCGTCTTGCCCTTCCAGGTCTCTATTGGATATGTAATGATACATAACCTGCAGGTATGCCTATACTGTGTTTAGCGTATACACTCTACATGAATATATCAGATATTTTGCTCCTAATGTGGCATGGAACGGTTCTGTTATTCCTTTTCTCTCCCTCTTTCTTTGTTTCCCCCCCCCCCCCTACCCCCCCCCCCCCTATATCCCCCTCCCCCTCTTTCATTATTCCCCGATGTTCTTGCTTTTTCCATGTATATCCTCCCCGTACCGGGAGAAATTCTTGTTTTCCTGTTTCAATATGCACAAAATTATTTGAAAAAACCAATACCATGTAGACTGTCATTCGTATTTTATTCTGCAATTGATTCTGTAATGTGCATCGTAGATTTTTCAGTCTTTCGTGGTGTAAATAAATAAACTGTTTAAAAAAAAAAAAGAAATGTCATGGGAAATTGGCCAAATATTGTCAGAAGGAAGCAAAGTTCAGCCTCAGGCCCAATCCCAGCCTCAATCCCAGTCCCAATCCTGGTTTCAGGTGGGAAAAAAAGGTGTAAAAACAACAAAGAGGAAAGTGGAGGAAGAGGTGATTCTTTCAAATAGGTTTGGCGTATTGACAGATGAGGAAGATGAGGGAGAAGTGGTTCTAGAAAAAGGGGAACCAAGACTTAAACCTAGAAGACAGAGAAGAAAGAACAAAGAAAGGAAAGAAGTAATTAAGATGGTAGGGAAGAGAAGGAGGGAGGAGGGAGAAGGGAATACAGACAGTGAAATAGAGGATGTTGCAGCAGAAAGTTTAGAGTGGGATCCAATAGGGATTGAATTGGAGCAAAGAAAAGAGGAGGAGGAGTTTGGGAAGCCACTGTTTGAGGATGAGGAGGTAGGTGTGGAGGTGGTTGCTGCTGAGGAGGAAGTGATGGTGATAGGGAAAGAGGCAGAGAGTGAATCTGAGAGTCAGAGCAATCAAAATAATGTGTCTGGCCCTGGGTCACTGGATGCAAGGGAACCCTCTGACCCTGGTCCTAAAGAGGCTGGTGCGGGTGTGGATGTGGTGGTGATTGAGGAAGTGAATGGGGTGGCATGTATGGATTGTGGTGGTGGGGGTGGGGGTGGTGGTGATAACTAGAGTAATGTATGTGCATAGTCCATTTCAACAATCTGGAACCATGGATCCCCATCCTATTCGATGTGCCACAATGAATGTGGCTTCCGTGTTATCCGTACGTGCTCGGTATCTGGCTTTTGAGTTTTTTGACAACCAGAACGTGGACATTTTGTTCTTACAAGAGACCCGGATCAACAGATTAGCAGCCCTTCACAAAGCTAAAAGTGAGTGGAGGCGCGGGCCCTCTTTTTGGTCTCTTGCTGCTGAGCCGTACGGTGGGGTGGCGGTACTTTTTACCGACATGGTAACCGTGCGCAAGGTTGTTGAGTTACAAGTGGGAAGGTGTATGATTTTGGATGTCACTTTAAGAGGACATAACCTTAGGCTTATCAATATCTATGGCCCCCAGTCTCGCTGGGATAGGAAATGTCTTTTTGAAATGGTTAAACCCTTTCTTTTCATGGCCCAGCAAGTCATCTTTGGGGGCGATTTCAACGCCATCATTAGGCCAAAAGACAGGGGAGGCTCCAGAGGACTGAGGCTGGGCTATGATGAGAATTTTTTAGTTAGTATGGCTAGTCAGGCAGATATGGTTGATGTACACGTTAAACATCAACCAGACCTCACGGGGTACACTTACTTTTGTGGTCAGCGCAGATCTAGAATAGACAGGTTTTTTGTTAAGGAGTCCTCAAGCACTTTACCTTCAGAGGTAAAGTTTGTAGAGTTCTCCGATCACGGGTACTTAAGTTTTGTTTTGAATGCCTCGCAATCCTTCCAGAAAGGAAGGGGTTTGTGGCGTCTGAATGCTGAGCTTCTCAAGGAAGAGGAAGTGAGACAGTCTTTCAGGGAGTTTTTTCAGGCGCAGGAGTCACTGTTGGAGGCTGGTTGGAGTAGATCGGAGTGGTGGGAGGAAGTAAAAAAGAGAGCCCGAAGTCTTTTCAGGAGGCTAGTAGTCAAAAGAAACTTGGTTAAAAAAAATACCTACTAGAGATGAGCGAATTCGGTTCCTCGGAATCCGAACCCCCCCGAACTTCAGCCTTTTTACACGGGTCCGAGGCTGACTCGGATCTTCCCGCCTTGCTCGGCTAACCCGAGCGCGCCCGAACGTCATCATCCCGCTGTCGGATTCTCGCGAGGCTCGTATTCTATCGCGAGACTCGGATTCTATATAAGGAGCCGCGCGTCGCCGCCATTTTCACACGTGCATTGAGATTGATAGGGAGAGGACGTGGCTGGCGTCCTCTCCGTTTAGATAGAGAGTGAGACACTTGATTTACTAGTAATTTAATTTTAGTAATTTTGGGGAGCATTAGGAGTACTCAGAGAGTGCAGAGTTTTGCTGATAGTTATACTAGTGACCACCAGTTTTATTTATTATTTAAAATCCGTTCTCTGCCTGAAAAAAAATGATACACAGTCACATACCATATCTGTGCTCAGCCTCAGTGTGCTGCATGATAATATCATCTATGTATATCTGACTGTGCTGAGTGCTCACTGCTCACACAGCTTAATTGTGGGGGAGACTGGGGAGCAGTTATAGCAGGAGTACATAACAGTGCACACTTTTGCTGCCAGTGTGACTGACCAGTGACCACCAGTATATTGTCTGCCTGAAAAAGTTAAACACTCGTGTGGTGTTTTTTTTTTTTTTATTCTATAAACGCATTCTGCTGACAGACAGTGTCCAGCAGGTCCGTCATTCATTATATTATAATATATACCTGCAGTAGTGATATATATATATTTTTTATATCATTATCATCCAGTCTATACTAGCAGACGCAGTACGGTAGTCCACGACTGTAGGTACCTCTGTGTCGGCAGTGCTCGTCCATAATTGTATACCTACCTGTGGTGGGGTTTTTTTTTCTATCTTCTTCATACTAGTAGTTTAGGAGTCTGCTGCTGACAGTGTCCAGCAGGTCCGTCATTATATAATATATACTTGTCCTGCAGTAGTGATATATATATATTTTTTATATCATTATCATCCAGTCAATACTAGCAGACGCAGTACGGTAGTCCACGGCTGTAGCTACCTCTGTGTCGGCAGTGCTCGTCCATAATTGTATACCTACCTGTGGTGGGTTTTTTTTTTCTATCTTCATCATACTAGTAGTTTAGGAGTCTGCTGCTGACAGTGTCCAGCAGGTCCGTCATTATATAATATATACCTGTCCTGCAGTAGTGATATATATATATTTTTTTATTTTTTATATCATTATCATCCAGTCTATACTAGCAGACGCAGTACGGTAGTCCACGGCTGTAGCTACCTCTGTGTCGGCAGTGCTCGTCCATAATTGTATACCTACCTGTGGTGGGTTTTTTTTTTTCTATCTTCTTCATACTAGTAGTTTAGGAGTCTGCTGCTGACAGTGTCCAGCAGGTCCGTCATTATATAATATATACCTGTCCTGCAGTAGTGATATATATATATTCTTTATATCATTATCATCCAGTCTATACTAGCAGATGCAGTACGGTAGTCCACGGCTGTAGATACCTCTGTGTCGGCAGTGGTCGTCCATAATTGTATACCTACCTGTGGTGGGGTTTTTTTTTCTATCTTCTTCATACTAGTAGTTTAGGAGTCTGCTGCTGACAGTGTCCAGCAGGTCCGTCATTATATAATATATACCTGTCCTGCAGTAGTGATATACATATATTTTTTATATCATTATCATCCAGTCTATACTAGCAGACGCAGTACGGTAGTCCACGGCTGTAGCTACCTCTGTGTCGGCAGTGCTCGTCCATAATTGTATATCTACCTGTGGTGGTTTTTTTTTTTCTATCTTCTTCATACTAGTAGTTTAGGAGTCTGCTGCTGACATTGTCCAGCAGGTCCGTCATTATATAATATATACCTGTCCTGCAGTAGTGATATATATATATTTTTTATATCATTATCATCCAGTCTATACTAGCAGACGCAGTACGGTAGTCCACGGCTGTAGCTACCTCTGTGTCGGCAGTGCTCGTCCATAATTGTATACCTACCTGTGGTGGGTTTTTTTTTTTCTATCTTCTTCATACTAGTAGTTTAGGAGTCTGCTGCTGACAGTGTCCAGCAGGTCCGTCATTATATAATATATACCTGTCCTGCAGTAGTGATATATATATATTCTTTATATCATTATCATCCAGTCTATACTAGCAGACGCAGTACGGTAGTCCACGGCTGTAGCTACCTCTGTGACGGCAGTGCTCGTCCATAATTGTATACCTACCTGTGGTGGGTTTTTTTTTTTTTCTATCTTCTTCATACTAGTAGTTTAGGAGTCTGCTGCTGACAGTGTCCAGCAGGTCCGTCATTATATAATATATACCTGTCCTGCAGTAGTGATATATATATATATTTTATATCATTATCATCCAGTCTATACTAGCAGACGCAGTACGGTAGTCCACGGCTGTAGCTACCTCTGTGTCGGCAGTGCTCGTCCATAATTGTATACCTACCTGTGGTGGGGTTTTTTTTTCTATCTTCTTCATACTAGTAGTTTAGGAGTCTGCTGCTGACAGTGTCCAGCAGGTCCGTAATTATATAATATATACCTGTCCTGCAGTAGTGATATATATATATATATATATTTTATATCATTATCATCCAGTCTATACTAGCAGATGCAGTACGGTAGTCCACGGCTGTAGCTACCTCTGTGTCGGCAGTCGCTCGTCATCCATAAGTATACTAGTATCCATCCATCTCCATTGTTTACCTGAGGTGCCTTTTAGTTGTGCCTATTAAAATATGGAGAACAAAAATGTTGAGGTTCCAAAAATAGGGAAAGATCAAGATCCACTTCCACTTCGTGCTGAAGCTGCTGCCACTAGTCATGGCCGAGACGATGAAATGCCATCAACGTCGTCTGCCAAGGCCGATGCCCAATGTCATAGTACAGAGCATGTAAAATCCAAAACACCAAATATCAGTAAAAAAAGGACTCAAAAATCTAAAATAAAATTGTCGGAGGAGAAGCGTAAACTTGCCAATATGCCATTTACCACACGGAGTGGCAAGGAACGGCTGAGGCCCTGGCCTATGTTCATGGCTAGTGGTTCAGCTTCACATGAGGATGGAAGCACTCAGCCTCTCGCTAGAAAAATGAAAAGACTTAAGCTGGCAAAAGCACAGCAAAGAACTGTGCGTTCTTCGAAATCACAAATCCACAAGGAGAGTACAATTGTGTCGGTTGCGATGCCTGACCTTCCCAACACTGGACGTGAAGAGCATGCGCCTTCCACCATTTGCACGCCCCCTGCAAGTGCTGGAAGGAGCACCCGCAGTCCAGTTCCTGATAGTCAGATTGAAGATGTCAGTGTTGAAGTACACCAGGATGAGGAGGATATGGGTGTTGCTGGCGCTGGGGAGGAAATTGACCAGGAGGATTCTGATGGTGAGGTGGTTTGTTTAAGTCAGGCACCCGGGGAGACACCTGTTGTCCGTGGGAGGAATATGGCCATTGACATGCCTGGTGAAAATACCAAAAAAATCAGCTCTTCGGTGTGGAAGTATTTCAACAGAAATGCGGACAACATTTGTCAAGCCGTGTGTTGCCTTTGTCAAGCTGTAATAAGTAGGGGTAAGGACGTTAACCACCTCGGAACATCCTCCCTTATACGTCACCTGCAGCGCATTCATCATAAGTCAGTGACAAGTTCAAAAACTTTGGGCGACAGCGGAAGCAGTCCACTGACCAGTAAATCCCTTCCTCTTGTAACCAAGCTCACGCAAACCACCCCACCAACTCCCTCAGTGTCAATTTCCTCCTTCCCCAGGAATGCCAATAGTCCTGCAGGCCATGTCACTGGCAATTCTGACGAGTCCTCTCCTGCCTGGGATTCCTCCGATGCATCCTTGCGTGTAACGCCTACTGCTGCTGGCGCTGCTGTTGTTGCTGCTGGGAGTCGATGGTCATCCCAAAGGGGAAGTCGTAAGACCACTTTTACTACTTCCACCAAGCAATTGACTGTCCAACAGTCCTTTGCGAGGAAGATGAAATATCACAGCAGTCATCCTGCTGCAAAGCGGATAACTGAGGCCTTGGCATCCTGGGCGGTGAGAAACGTGGTTCCGGTATCCATCATTACTGCAGAGCCAACTATAGACTTGTTTGAGGTACTGTGTCCCCGGTACCAAATACCATCTAGGTTCCATTTCTCTAGGCAGGCGATACCGAAAATGTACACAGACCTCAGAAAAAGACTCACCAGTGTCCTAAAAAATGCAGTTGTACCCAATGTCCACTTAACCACGGACATGTGGACAAGTGGAGCAGGGCAGACTCAGGACTATATGACTGTGACAGCCCACTGGGTAGATGTATGGACTCCCTCCGCAAGAACAGCAGCGGCGGCACCAGTAGCAGCATCTCGCAAACGCCAACTCTTTCCTAGGCAGGCTACGCTTTGTATCACCGCTTTCCAGAATACGCACACAGCTAAAAACCTCTTACGGCAACTGAGGAAGATCATCGCAGAATGGCTTACCCCAATTGGACTCTCCTGTGGATTTGTGGCATCGGACAACGCCAACAATATTGTGTGTGCATTAAATATGGGCAAATTCCAGCACGTCCCATGTTTTGCACATACCTTGAATTTGGTGGTGCAGAATTATTTAAAAAAGAGAGGGGCGTGCAAGAGATGCTGTCGGTGGCCAGAAGAATTGCGGGACACTTTCGGCATACAGGCACCACGTACAGAAGACTGGAGCAACACCAAAAACGCCTGAACCTGCCCTGCCATCATCTGAAGCAAGAAGTGGTAACGAGGTGGAATTCAACCCTCTATATGCTTCAGAGGTTGGAGGAGCAGCAAAAGGCCATTCAAGCCTATACAACTGAGCACGATATAGGAGGTGGAATGCACCTGTCTCAAGCGCAGTGGAGAATGATTTCAACGTTGTGCAAGGTTCTGCAACCTTTTGAACTTGCCACACGTGAAGTCAGTTCAGACACTGCCAGCCTGAGTCAGGTCATTCCCCTCATCAGGCTTTTGCAGAAGAAGCTGGAGACATTGAAGGAGGAGCTAACACAGAGCGATTCCGCTAGGCATGTGGGACTTGTGGATGGAGCCCTTAATTTGCTTAACAAGGATTCACGGGTGGTCAATCTGTTGAAATCAGAGCACTACATTTTGGCCACCGTGCTCGATCCTAGATTTAAAACCTACCTTGGATCTCTCTTTCCGGCAGACACAAGTCTGCAGGGGTTCAAAGAACTGCTGGTGAGAAAATTGTCAAGTCAAGCGGAACGCGACCTGTCAACATCTCCTCCTTCACATTCTCCCGCAACTGGGGGTGCGAGGAAAAGGCTCAGAATTCCGAGCCCACCCGCTGGCGGTGATGCAGGGCAGTCTGGAGCGACTGCTGATGCTGACATCTGGTCCGGACTGAAGGACCTGCCAACGATTACGGACATGTCGTCTACTGTCACTGCATATGATTCTCTCCCCATTGAAAGAATGGTGGAGGATTATATGAGTGACCGCATCCAAGTAGGCACGTCAGACAGTCCGTACGTATACTGGCAGGAAAAAGAGGCAATTTGGAGGCCCTTGCACAAACTGGCTTTATTCTACCTAAGTTGCCCTCCCACAAGTGTGTACTCCGAAAGAGTGTTTAGTGCCGCCGCTCACCTTGTCAGCAATCGGCGTACGAGGTTACTTCCAGAAAATGTGGAGAAGATGATGTTCATTAAAATGAATTATAATCAATTCCTCCATGGAGACATTCACCAGCAGCAATTGCCTCCACAAAGTACACAGGGAGCTGTGATGGTGGATTCCAGTGGGGACGAATTGATAATCTGTGAGGAGGGGGATGTACACGGTGATGAATCGGAGGATGATGATGAGGTGGACATCTTGCCTCTGTAGAGCCAGTTTGTGCAAGGAGAGATTAATTGCTTCTTTTTTGGTGGGGGTCCAAACCAACCCGTCATTTCAGTCACAGTCGTGTGGCAGACCCTGTCACTGAAATGATGGGTTGGTTAAAGTGTGCATGTCCTGTTTATACAACATAAGGGTGGGTGGGAGGGCCCAAGGACAATTCCATCTTGCACCTCTTTTTTCTTTCATTTTTCTTTGCGTCATGTGCTGTTTGGGGAGTGTTTTTTGGAAGGGCCATCCTGCCTGACACTGCAGTGCCACTCCTAGATGGGCCAGGTGTTTGTGTCGGCCACTTGGGTCGCTGAGCTTAGTCACACAGCTACCTCATTGCGCCTCTTTTTTTCTTTGCGTCATGTGCTGTTTGGGGAGTGTTTTTTTGAAGGGCCATCCTGCGTGACACTGCTGTGCCACTCCTAGATGGGCCAGGTGTTTGTGTCGGCCACTAGGGTCGCTTAGCTTACTCACACAGCTACCTCATTGCGCCTCTTTTTTTCTTTGCGTCATGTGCTGTTTGGGGAGTATTTTTTGGAAGGGCCATCCTGCCTGACACTGCAGTGCCACTCCTAGATGGGCCAGGTGTTTGTGTCGGCCACTTGGGTCGCTGAGCTTAGTCACACAGCTACCTCATTGCGCCTCTTTTTTTCTTTGCGTCATGTGCTGTTTGGGGAGTGTTTTTTTGAAGGGCCATCCTGCGTGACACTGCAGTGACACTCCTAGATGGGCCAGGTGTTTGTGTCGGCCACTAGGGTCGCTTAGCTTACTCACACAGCTACCTCATTGCGCCTCTTTTTTTCTTTGCGTCATATGCTGTTTGGGGAGTGTTTTTTTGAAGGGCCATCCTGCGTGACACTGCAGTGCCACTCCTAGATGGGCCAGGTGTTTGTGTCGGCCACTAGGGTCGTTGAGCTTACTCACACAGCTACCTCATTGCGCCTCTTTTTTTCTTTGCGTCATGTGCTGTTTGGGGAGTGTTTTTTGGAAGGGCCATCCTGCCTGACACTGCAGTGCCACTCCTAGATGGGCCAGGTGTTTGTGTCGGCCACTTGGGTCGCTGAGCTTAGTCACACAGCTACCTCATTGCGCCTCTTTTTTTCTTTGCGTCATGTGCTGTTTGGGGAGTGTTTTTTTGAAGGGCCATCCTGCGTGACACTGCAGTGCCACTCCTAGATGGGCCAGGTGTTTGTGTCGGCCACTAGGGTCGCTTAGCTTACTCACACAGCTACCTCATTGCGCCTCTTTTTTTCTTTGCGTCATGTGCTGTTTGGGGAGTGTTTTTTTGAAGGGCCATCCTGCGTGACACTACAGTGCCACTCCTAGATGGGCCAGGTGTTTGTGTCGGCCACTAGGGTCGCTGAGCTTACTCACACAGCTACCTCATTGCGCCTCTTTTTTTCTTTGCGTCATGTGCTGTTTGGGGAGTGTTTTTTGGAAGGTCATCCTGCCTGACACTGCAGTGCCACTCCTAGATGGGCCAGGTGTTTGTGTCGGCCACTAGGGTCGCTGAGCTTACTCACACAGCTACCTCATTGCGCCTCTTTTTTTCTTTGCGTCATGTGCTGTTTGGGGAGTGTTTTTTGGAAGGTCATCCTGCCTGACACTGCAGTGCCACTCCTAGATGGGCCAGGTATTTGTGTCGGCCACTAGGGTCGCTGAGCTTAGTCACACAGCTACCTCATTGCGCATCTTTTTTTTCTTCTTTGCGTCATGTGCTGTTTGGGGAGTATTTTTTGGAAGGGCCATCCTGCCTGACACTGCAGTGCCACTCCTAGATGGGCCAGGTGTTTGTGTCGGCCACTTGGGTCGCTGAGCTTAGTCATCCAGCGACCTCGGTGCAAATTTTAGGACTAAAAATAATATTGTGAGGTGTGAGGTGTTCAGAATAGACTGAAAATGAGTGGAAATTATGGTTATTGAGGTTAATAATACTTTGGGATCAAAATGACCCCCAAATTCTATGATTTAAGCTGTTTTTTAGGTTTTTTTTAAAAAAACACCCTAATCCAAAACACACCCGAATCCGACAAAAAAAATTCGGTGAGGTTTTGCCAAAACGCATTCGAACCCATAACACGGCCGCGGAACCGAACCCAAAACCAAAACCCAAAACCCGAAAAATTTCCGGTGCACATCTCTAATACCTACTATACTCTAAGAAGGAGATTAGATTTCCTGATCTCTGAACAGGGGGATAGTGGGGAAATCTCCCGGGTGAAATCACAGATGAGAGAACATCAGTATAGCCGTCTATCTTCTTTGATTTTGGAGAGGGATTACGGAAAGTACCACTCCCCGGATCCCTACCAGAGTTGTAGAAGGGGGATTGATGTTAAAGAGATAAGAGGGCTTGTTGATGGAGAGGGTGTGCATCAGAAGGGCGAAGAAGGCATCCTAAAAGTCATCAGGTCCTATTACGCTGAACTCTTGTCTGCGAAGGCACTTGACAGAGAAATGATGGAGGCATTTCTGAGGGAGACACCTGGTCTTGTGGAGCCAGATGCTTCTTTTGACTGTTTGAACAGCGAAATAGGTGTGGAGGAGGTCAGAGAGGCAATTGGCGGGCTAACTCCCAAAAAATCTCCAGGACCAGATGGTTTAACAGCTGAATTCTATAAAGAATTCTCAGATATCCTGGCTCCTCGTCTTACGGAAGTATATAATACTAGCCTGGGTGAGGGTGAACTCCCTCCTTCCATGAGACAGTCAGCTCTTATTTTGCTGTCCAAAGGTAAGGACCTGGTCCATATTGAGAACTGGCGCCCCATCGCTCTTCTCAATACGGACAGAAAGATTCTGGCAAAAATCTTTTTCAACAGGCTAAGGGAATTTTCAGAGCTTGTACTTTTGCCTTCCCAGCACTGTACTGTAAAGGGCCGCAGTACCTTTACTGCTGTCCTTGGTGTCCGGGAGTCTCTTGAAAGGTGCAGGGCTGGAAAGTTGAATAAGTTTCTGCTGGCATTGGATCAGTCTAAGGCTTTTGATCGGGTCAATCATGAGTACCTGTGGGCCTTACTTGAAAGGTATGGTTTCCCTATAAGGGCGGTAAATTGGTTGAAAGTTTTGTATAAAAAGGCCGAGAGCTTCCCACTTGTGAATGGTTGGGTAGGGCCTGCATTTCCAGTAGACTCTGGTGTTTGTCAGGGGTGTCCCCTGAGCCCTCTTTTGTACGTGTTTGCAATCGATCCTTTTATAAGAAGGGTTGAGGGCGGCATGTTGGAAGGGGTGCAGCTGAACCCAGAGTTTCCTTTGAGTGTAGTAGCCTATGCTGATGATGTCACAGTAGTCCTGTCATCGGTGGCAGAGGCATGTGATGTAGACCAACTGATCATGGAATATTCAAGTGCTTCGGGTTCCATAATCAATCAGGACAAGTGTGAAGCTTTCTGGATGGGGGAGGAAGGCAACGAGTTTGATCTTCCGGACAGCCTCCCCAGGGCCAGTCAATGTATAAAAATCTTGGGCATCAAATTTGATCATGGTGACTATGCAAGTACAAATTGGGTCGGGAAACTGGATGGTGCAACCCGTAAAGTAAAGAGCTGGATAGGATGGAAGTTCTCTCTGAGGGAAAGGGTGGACCTGTGTAAAACTTACCTGATCCCAAAGTTTTTGTATGTCAGCTATGTATGTTTTTTGCCGCAATCTTTGTGGACTAGAATGAATTCCTTGTTTTTTCTACTTTTGTGGGGGAACAAGATGAACATTGTGAAAAGAGGTATCACTTACAGACCGAGGGCAGAAGGGGGCTTGGATATGGTAAACCCCGTAGTCTTCTTTGTAACAGCTTTTTTAAAGCTAAATGTCGGTGGTCTATGCTTAGAGACGCCCCCTCGTGGGTAAATGGCTTTAGGGAATGGGTGTCTCCCTTTATTAGAGTATGGTTAGAGGATGGCAGACTGAGAATTTTTCGGGCTCAGAGAGGCTACCTCCCGATCTATGTGATCCAGTGTCTGAAAGTGATTAGGCGATGGGGCCTGCAGGTGGGTGATATAAGAGATCTCTCGAGAAAGGAGTTGGGGAAGAGGGTCTTGTGTTCCCACTTTTATGTCCCATTGGCCCTGAAAGACTGCCCAGGTAATGTTCTCACAGAAGGATTGAATCTGGTAAATTCCCAGAGGGTGCCTCTGAAGTTTAGGGATATTGCCTGGTTCTCTTTTCAAGGGAAGCTTTATGTTAGGGGAAACATCAAATTTAGAAGTGCCGATGAACGTGTTTGCCCACGGGAGGAATGTCAAGGGGAGGAGGAGACCATGGACCACTTCTTCTGTAGATGTCCCTTTAACATAAAGGTTTACAAAACAGTGTCGGGTGCCATAGGCATCCCTTGCCTTTCGGGGCTCAGTTACCCGGAATGGGTCTACGGGGCATTCAAAGGGTATGGGGGCTTTGATTTAGGCACAATTTTTTTAGTCAGCTTAGCGGTTAGGTTCCACACGTGGCAGGCACGGTGTCTGGTTAGTTTGAGAGGAAAAGTCCTTCCCTGTGAAGAGGTGGTGGGTCGTATTCTTCATGAGGTGAGTCGGATGATGGATCTAGAGAAGAAGAGATTGGACACTGTCAGCTGGTCCAGATTGTGGCGCCAGTTGAAACCCCCTTAGTGGGTGGTGGAAGATATCCTCTTTTCAGTCTCAGGTTCTTTTCGATCCTGGTCACTTTTTCTCAGCTGATTAGGTTTTGTAGTTTTTTTTTTTTTTTTTTTTTTTAAAGAAGGGGTTTGCATACACCTTAAAATATGCAGATATGTCACTCTAGTTATAATTATTTGTTGGTAGTCCGGCATGTATGGAGGGTGAAAGGTATGAATGAAGGTAGGATTGTGGATAAATGTGGGAGTGTATGGAGGTGGAGGGTTTATGATAGATGGATAAATGTGTGTTAAATGTTGAGTCAGCTAACTGGGAAATGTTGGGGGAGTTCCCTGAAATGGATTCACAGAAATTATGTGGATCAAGGAAAATGTTTAAAATGAAAGTATGATAAAGTGATGGAAAACATATTTGAGTTATGTAAACGGTAAATATCATGATGTAATGATCTCTATTTATTTATTTATTATGTATATAATTGTAAATATGATTATAATGTTTATATTTTGTTATAAAATGGAAGCTGTGCATAAATAAAAACATGCCCAGGCACATATACTACTGCTCTCTCCTGGTGTAACCCAGGCGCATATACTACTGTTCTCTCCCAGTGTAACCCAGGCACATATACTACTGCTCTCTCCTGGTGTAACCCAGGCACATATACTACTGTTCTCTCCTGGTGTAACCCAGGCACATATACTACTGCTCTCTCCCGGTGTAACCCAGGCACATATACTACTGTTTCTCTCCTGGTGTAACCCAGGCACATATACTACTGCTCTCTCCCGGTGTAACCCAGACACATATACTACTGCTCTCTCCCGATGTAACCCAGGCACATATACTACTGTTCTCTCCTGGTGTAACCCAGGCACATATACTACTGTTCTCTCCCGGTGTAACCCAGACACATATACTACTG
>NC_086448.1:848195136-848196680 GCF_028390025.1 Pseudophryne corroboree
GATGGCACAGGGAATACTACTCACTATGGCGCAGTGTATAGTTATCTAGATGGCACAGGGAATACTACTCACTATGGTGCAGGGCATAGTTATCTAGATGGCACAGGGAATACTACTCACTATGGCGCAGTGTATAGTTATCTAGATGGCACAGGGAATACTACTCACTATGGCGCAGGGCATAGTTATCTAGATGGCACAGGGAATACTACTCACTATGGCGCAGTGTATAGTTATCTAGATGGCAGAGGGAATACTACTCACTATGGCGCAGGGCATAGTTATCTAGATGGCACAGGGAATACTACTCACTATGGCGCAGTGTATAGTTATCTAGATGGCAGAGGGAATACTACTCACTATGGCGCAGTGTATAGTTATCTAGATGGCACAGGGAATACTACTTACTATGGCGCAGAACATAGTTATCTAGATGGCACAGGGAATACTACTCACTATGGCGCAGTGTATAGTTATCTAGATGGCACAGGGAATACTACTCACTATGGCACAGTGTATAGTTACCTAGATGGCACGGGGAATACTACTCACTATGGCGCAGTGTATAGTTATCTAGATGGCACAGGGAATACTACTCACTATGGCACAGTGTATAGTTATCTAGATGGCACAGGGAATACTAATCACTATGGCGCAGTGTATAGTTATCTAGATGGCACAGGGAATACTACTCACTATGGCGCAGTGTATAGTTATCTAGATGGTACAGGGAATACTACTCACTATGGCGCAGTGTATTGTTATCTAGATGGCACAGGGAATACTACTCACTATGGCACAGTGTATAGTTATCTAGATGGCACAGGGAATACTAATCACTATGGCGCAGTGTATAGTTATCTAGATGGCACAGGGAATACTACTCACTATGGCGCAGTGTATAGTTATCTAGATGGCACAGGGAATACTACTCACTATGGCGCAGAACATAGTTATCTAGATGGCACAGGGAATACTACTCACTATGGCGCAGTGTATAGTTATCTAGATGGCAACAGGGAATACTACTCACTATGGCGCAGGGCATAGTTATCTAGATGGCACAGGGAATACTACTCACTATGGTGCAGTGTATAGTTATCTAGATGGCACAAGGGAAAACTACTCACTATTGCACAGTGTATAGTTATCTAGATGGCACAGGGAATACTACTCACTATGGCACAGTGTATAGTTATCTAGATGGCACAGGGGAATACTACTCACTATGGCGCAGTGTATAGTTATCTAGATGGCACAGGGAAGATACTAACTCACTATGGCGCAGTGTATAGTTATCTAGATGGCACAGGGAATACTACTCACTATGGCAGCAGTGTATAGTTATCTAGATGGCACAGGAATACTACTCACTATGGGCACAGTGTATAGTTATCTAGATGGCACAGGGAATACTACTCACTATGGCGCAGTGTATAGTTATCTAGATGGCACAGGGAATACTTACTCACTATGGCGCAGTGTATAGTTATCTAGATGGCACAGGGAATACTACTCACTATGGCGCAGTGTATAGTTATCTA